>NW_027120667.1:0-104403 GCF_030686945.1 Centruroides vittatus | reverse complement strand
GCTTCTCGGCCTTATGGCTAAGATCAAATGTGTAGTATCTGTTCTTATCAGCTTGATATCTGATAGGGCCCCCATCGGGGGCCTTCAAATATCATCTGATTTTTGAAAATAGGCTGGGAACGGGGGCTTGCTCCCTCCCGGCCACGGGTTGCCCGAGTATTGCACTACATCTCGGGAAAGCCCACCCCTTTTGGGGTAAATAAATAAGAAAAATTAGAAACAGACACAAATTAAGAAGAGAAACAATTATTTCTCAACTTAATTTTTGTCAAGCTGATAAGAACAGAGTTGAAATATTTTTATGAAAAATATTTTTACACTCCCTGTATTTTATTTGATGTGGCAGAATCGAACAAATAATACTACATGGCGACAAGTAGTCACTGTGCAGCGAATAAGAAGTAAACATTAAACAACGAGGAAGCAGAAAAATTATTTCCCAAAAAATCGAAAAAACCAATTTTTTCCGAAAATTTCCATATGCAAAAAATCGAAGATGGAATCGGCTGTTTTCGTACAATACATACACACGCTTGGAACTTTTTCGGAAGGGGGAAACAATTATATACTCGAACTTGCGTCAGTATCACGATTACGCACCGGGACGAATGCCGGGGGCGTTTTCCTCCCTCTGGCTACTGATGGTCGAAAGGATTATTTGGCACCTATCTACACTTTTAAATGCGCTATCCAGTTACTTCCTGAAGCTTTTATCATGTCACTATTATCCTCCTGACGTGATTTTCTGCGCAAAAACTGCTTTGTACGAAATGACGTCACAATTGAGGACATAGGAAATGAAAAAGACGTCTCCACACTTGGCGCGTCGGCACTTTTGATCTGTTTTTTATCGCTTCTCGGCCTTATTGGCTAAGATCAAGCCTTGTTTGTGTGTATCTGTTTTGGTGTTTTTGGGTGTTTTCGAGCACCCAAGTCTTCGCTTCTCGTCTAAGCTTCTTAGGTTGTGTTGTAACCTAGGAAGCGCCTTTTTGTAAGGTTTCCTTACATAAAGAGGAAGTTCAGGCCTCTTCTGTGACTGAACTTTAACTAAAGTTAGAAAAGTTTTTCACTCTTTTTGCACTGGAGGAACCTGCCTGCGCATTCTAGCGTATTCGCGGGGAAATCCGGGTCAATATCCCCACGGTTGACCCCATCTTTACAGTAGGGATCTCCTATTTTTCTATACCCATGGAGGGTATATCCTCTGCCGCTTGGGCGGACTGCGACCCAATGGAGGTCGCAGGACCAACCGAGGGTCCATATAGGGTAGTCGAGGCTAGTGTAGCTTCCTCCCAAGTTAGTAAGGTTTCAGTAGCTAGCGTAAGTAAGGTAGCTGTTAAGACAAATCAGCCTGCTCCTAGTGGTGCTCCTAGGCACGTTGGTGCCTCAGTGCAGCCCACTTTTAAAGGAGTTAAGTTGGTGGGTATGAAGTCTTCAAAGGCTTCTACTCCTCAACTTGGTCAAGTCAGACAGGCTGCGCCTGTCAGCCAGGCAGGAAGTTCGGCCCCTAAGGCCAGTTTTAGTCAAGTAGCTAGCGGGATTGCTCCCAACAGCTCTGTTTCCTCGTCCGCTTCTGGGCCCTCAGCGCCCCAGAAGTCTAGTTTTGCTAGTGTTGCAGCTCGTTGGGCTCCGGCAGCTCAGGTTTCTGCTCACAGCAATAAGTTTTTCAACACTGAGCAGCTCAATGCTGGTGTTAGTGCTCAGCACAAGTGTGCTAAACCTGCCGTCCTTAACGGCAGGATGCGCAGGGTACTTAGTGCCCATGTCTCCGTCCCTGAAGGCTCATCCATTGATGAGATTCTGGATGGTATTGAGCGTACCCTTGCGCCAGGGGAGGTTTCTCGGTTTGCGCCCATGGGCAAAGACCGTTACTTCATAGGGTTTAGGTCGACTGAAAGTCGCCGCCTTCTTGTCTCTGTGGGTTTCACAGTGAAAGACGTCAGGGTCTTCCCTGTTCCCTTGGATGAAGACATAACCACTGTCTTCATCCGTTTCCTGCCGCCGGAAATGGACTTAAAAGCCGTTCGCCTGTTGATGGGCCAGTTTGGCAATGTAAAGTCCGTATCAATGATCAAAGTCCCGGGCCGCCCTCATATCGATACCGGCACGGTGAAAATCTGTCTTGAAGTCAAGAAACCAGTCCCCAACATAGTTTACTATGAGGGAGTGCCCCTGACCATGGGGTATCGTGGCGTTGAGCGCATTTGTAGACGCTGCCTCGAACCCGGTCATGAGCAGAAAGAATGTAAGGCCAACCTCTGTGACAATTGTCACAGTAGGTACCATCCTGCTAGGTCATGTCCCAGACCTTGTCGTGTCTGCTCCGGTGACCATAGCATTCTTGCTTGTCCTTCAAAGGGTTCGGTTGAAGAAGCTGCAGCTTCTGACAACCTTGAGATGGAGGTGTCTGTAGATGCCTCTGTCTCCGTCTCTTCTCCCGTCCAGCAGCCGGAGGCCCCAGTTGTTGAAAAGGTTGTCGAAGAAACTGTTCCAGCTCCATGCGTGGAGACTGGCTTAGATAATAAGCTAGCAAATAAGGTAGAAGAGCAGGATAACTCTAAGCTAGAACAGCGGGAGCAATCTGGTAACAGAGTTAGGACTAGAAGTAAAACTAGTCGTAAAACTAATGATAAGGGGAGAGAAGGTGAAACCAGCAGCGACGAGTCAGCTGCTGGGGGATCCGACTCTGGGAGGGAAGGCAGACCCAGTAAGCGGGCCTGCCGAACTAGACGTAGGAAGAAGAAGGCCAAGGCTGGCAAGTCCTCCGACCCAAGTACGGAGGAATACTAACCACCCTAACTGAACCATGTCACTTAAAATACGTCTAGCAACCCTTAATTGTAATGGACTTCGGTCCATTCCCCGGCAATTATTTCTTGCATCCCTTTTACCCTCCCTTCAGCTAGATATTCTAGCCTTGCAGGAGACGTATTTTGAGAACATGCGAAGGGTTAGGGCCTTTAGGCCTAAAATAAGGGGCTATAATAGCTATTATAGCTTCTCCAGGGGTAGGAGCGGGGGAGTTGCACTCCTCGTCTCCTCCAGTATCACAGTCCAACAGTTCGTCACAGACAGTGACGGACGTTTAGTTTGTTTGGATATTGTTAAAAACAAAAAAACTGCTAGGGTTGTTTGTATTTATGGCCCCACGAGGTCTAGCTTACGTTCGGAATTTTTCCAAATTCTTGGCAGCTACTTAGCTACCAATAGAGACATATTTGTCATTGGTGATTGGAATGTGATCCTCCGTCCAGACGACAAGGAAGGAGGAAGCTGGTACCCTGATAGTTCTAGGAATAAACTCGAAGACCTCCTTAGTAATTATTCCCTCAAGGATGTGCAGCTTACTGTTTTGCCCGGCCACTCCATCTTTACTTGGTGTAATGGCAATGGCTCTATCAAGTCGAGGTTGGATAGGATGTATTCTAACATCCCTTCTTCTGCTTCCGACTTTTCTGTCCTACCTCTCTATTTCCAGGGGGCTCGGTTTTCGGACCACTCCCTGGTGATGGCTACTTTCAATCTATCCTGTTCTTCGAAACGTAACCGTTTCCTTCTCACCCCTGATATCCTTAGGGATGAGGAATTTCTGTCCGAAGCGGACACGCTACTAACCAGCATGCTCTCTCTATCCACTGTCAGCCTAGAGGATTGGTGTCGGACCAAGGGGGAGATCCTCCGCCTTGCCCGCTCAACCGATAGGCGCCTTCGCCGCAAGAGGCATTGCCGCTTGCGGATTCTTCAACGCTTCTTGACTGACTGTCGCTGCAGCAAGGACGACTCTGGGTACATCGAAGGTTTAGTCAAGCAGGCTTCGGCCAGCATCTCTGCCCTTTTGACTAGTCGTTTCGAACACGCCCATGAAAGGTATAAGATCTCCCGTCTTAACACCCCGAGGCGTTTCGACTCGATTTTTTTTGGCCGTTATAGCAATGATAAGTCTAAAACTAACGTTCCCTCCCTTTTAAAGCACGATGGCACCTTAACTACCGACGACCGAGAGATTACCCAGGAGTTCTTTCGGCACTTTTCACAGTTCTTCGCCTCTGATCGTGTCGACTCATCCCAATGGGAAGACATGACCAAGGCAGTTCCTACTGCTTGTCTTCACCCCTTTCCAGATTTGTTTTCCCAGGATTCGGTTAGATTGGCCATTTCTGCTATGCAGGCTGGCAAGTCTCCTGGTCCTGATTGCTTACCAACTGAGTTTTATAGAGTCTTTTCTGATAAATTGTCCTCCCTTCTGCCCATGGTTTACAAGTCTCTGTCTCCCGACAACCCTAGTATTTCAAAATTCAACTTGGGACAGCTCTCTGTTCTTCCCAAGTCTAATAACTGCACAACCGTCCACCATTTTCGGCCTTTAACGCTTACTAACGTAGACTATAAGATCTACGCGCGGATCATTTACAACAAAATTGGTTCCTCCCTTGCCCCGTGTATTGTTAATACCCAAACAGGAGGTATTCCCAATAGATGTATATTAGATAATCTAAGTTTTATTAGGCTACTTAGTGAGTATTGCTCAAATAGGAAATGGCCGTTAGCTTTGCTTTCGATTGACCAATCGAAAGCTTTTGACCGTGTTGATCACGGTTTTCTTTGGCATGTTTTAAAAAAGTATGGCTTACCTGACGAGGTACTTTTGGCTATCAAAATTATGTATACCAAGGCTCATTGCCGCATTAGTGTTAACGGCCATCTCTCTGACCCCTTTCTGCTCGGAAAGGGCGTCAGACAGGGGTGTCCTCTCTCTATGTTTCTTTTCTCCCTTAGTATCAACACCCTCTTGGGTGAGGTACAAAGGGACTTCAGTATCTCAGGCTATCCTATGCCTGGGTACTATAAAGCGGACTACTATAAGTTCGTGGCCCATGCGGATGACGTCACCTTTTTTGTGAAAGACAACTGGGCAATCTCCAGAATCTTTGGCCATTTTGACAGATACTGTCAGGCCTCTGGAGCTGTCATCAACAAGGACAAGTCTTCTTTTCTTCCACTTGTTGGTTCTGTCTCCCTTCCTGCTTGTTTTTCTTACATCCCTGTGAGCCGTAGTGTTAAGATCTTAGGTTTATATTTTGGTGCCGACTCGGCCAAACAAAATATGAAGGAGATCGAAGTTAAAGTAAGGGACAAAACTTCCATTTGGTCGGGAAGCTATCTCTACTTTCCTAGTAGGATAGCTGTCTACAAAAACATCATGTTTGGCATTTGTGTTTATTATGCCTCTGTTTTTGGCCTGGACGCAGGCTTCAGGCATATTAATCGTCTCCTTTTTTGTTTTGTCTGGGGCAACAAGCCCGAATGGGTTAGTAGGAATATTATGTATAATACCAGAGCAAACGGTGGATGGGCCATGTTTGAGCCCACCCTCTTCTCTGCTGCTGCCCAAATTAGGCAGTTGGTCCTTGCCCTTAGTGCCCGCGATCACCCGGTCAGTAAGCTTTACTGCTTCTTTCTCGGGTATCGCCTTAAGTTGCTTTTACCTGATTACAAGGTAAACCTTATGCCCAAAGTGCTGGTTCCACCACCCTTTGTGAAAGTATGGTGCACGCACCTTTTAAAACTGTCACAATCTAATAATCTTCCTAATGTTAAGACTAAGGCTTGCGATATATATCGCCACCTTAGGCCCGACACTCCTCTATTTCTTTCACCGTTGGTCACTCAGGCCCAAATCGATTGGGCCACTGTTTGGCGCAGATGTTTTGATGGGTTTATACCCGAACACTGTGTCGAACTTCAGTGGAGAGCTCTGCATAACGCACTCTCCACAAGGGTTAAACTCCGGTCTATCGGAGTTTACGTTCAGAGTGAAAACTGTCCAATGTGCGACTCTTCGCCAGAAACGGCAGCACATCTTTTCTATTTCTGTAGGGTAGCGAGGAAAATTTGGGGTTGGATAACCCACCTCCTCGGACTGCCCTTTCTGTCACGTGAGAACGTAGTTCTTCACATACTGTTTAACAGAGGCACCACCTCTCCCTACGTGATTAGTCTTCTTATCCATATGGCTAAGCACGAGTTGTGGCTGGCCAGGTGTAGGAAGGTGTTCAACCACAAGATCACCACCCACCGCCTCTTTCGTACTAAAATCCGTGAGGCTCTAGCTATCAAGCTCCTCTCGGACTTTCAGTCTCTTCCAAGGGCTACATTTTTATCTTTCTGGGATACCCCGAACCAGATCTTATGGGTCTGGAGCGACGGTAAACCAACTCTCAACGATATTACATCTATCTCTTAAGTGCACAATAGTAATAAGTTAGTGTAGACTTCCATTAGTTTTTAATTTCTGGTCGTAGGGAAGTGGATTTCTCTTTTAGCCAGGTGGGCTGCCACTTCCCTTTAGTTTCTCTTCAGTCTTACTACATCTCTATGCCTTTTCCCATAGGGATGTAGTGTTAGCTATTTAGGGAGTTTCTTCCTCCCTGTCCATCTTATCCAACGATTCCCCTGGCACCTGTCCAGTGGGATAGGATACTGTTTTTTTATGTCTTGTGGCCGTTGACTCCCTTACCTTATGGTATGCGTGACGAGGCAAAAACAACTGTTTATTTCCGTTAGTTCTTCTATCCTCGCAATACAGGGAACGGCCTTTTTCACAAAGGTGGGGACCCTGTGCGGCGAGGAGGTACTGATTCGAGGATTAGTCAGTTATTGCGGACGCGGTTGGCGGACTTTCGTCATCTCGCAGGGGATCATTTCCCCCCGTATAACATATATGAGACTCAGTATCCGTCCGCCATCTTGTCGTCTTCGGTAAGTATTTTTCGCTATTCTAGCCTTTCCTAACGCCTTCTCTCTTCGTCGTATCTCCGGCCTGCACAGTTGAAACACATTGTGTATTCGCTCGTTATACGACTTCTTTTTCTGTCCCCCCCTTCTCCCTTGGGGTGGTAGACCTTTGGTCCCCCCCAAGCGCCTTCCCCCCTACTATAGGGCCTTTACACTCTTCCCCTTGTCCTTCATCACATTTGGTCTTAGCCCGGTGCGGTTGCCCGTTTTGTGCTGAGTGTCTTAGGTTTTTTTTGGTATTATTGGTGCTTTTTTCCCCAACCTCTTTGGATACCATATGGATACCAGTGGATTACCCAGTGCTTTTTATGTGTGTGTGTGTACCCTCTTCAGTTGTGCTCCACCATCAGCATAGTGTGCTCGGCTTCACGCTGGTTCACGACAAGTGGTATTAGCACCTGCATTCACCATGGAATCCCTTGTCGCCGCATCTCCGCCTACTACCCCGCAAGGGAGTTACCCGACTGTTGGTCCACCCCAGGCTTTGGTTTTCTTGACGGATAATACCCAAGAAGACGTTAGTGATGACAAAACTCTCCCACTTCTCATGCTAATCAGGTTCAACACCTAGATAGTACCCTTTCTCAAGAAGCTCAATCTTCGAAG
Organism: Centruroides vittatus; assembly: GCF_030686945.1. Taxonomy (NCBI): domain Eukaryota; kingdom Metazoa; phylum Arthropoda; class Arachnida; order Scorpiones; family Buthidae; genus Centruroides; species Centruroides vittatus. The sequence continues at coordinate 97,002 of NW_027120667.1, read as the reverse complement.
GACAGTACCATGGACTTAGAGGATAACCTAGAACGATACACCGTGAGGAAATTTGTCCGCTTCACGGCCAAGGAAAAACTTTCATATCCTGACGTTATTGATGCCTGCGAAAAAATCCTTGGACAACAAGGCAAAGTAACGCAGGTATGTTTTAAAACCAGAAACATTGTTGAAGTAGGCCTACAATCCATCGAAGATAAAGAGAAATTGATAGGACATTCGATAAAGGTAAGAGAATTTGAATACCTTATAGAAAGTTTAGATGAGGAACTTATTACTGTAACGATCAAAAATGTACCGGCAGAGGCCGACAAAGGATTAATTGAGAAATGTTTAGTCCCATATGGGAAGGTCTTCAAAGTTTTAGTTAATACTATTACACATAATAATGTAAAAGTCAGAACGGGTACCTACCGTGTTATACTCAAAACTAGAAAGGTCCTGCCAAACTCACTTGAGCTACTAGGATATAGAATAGATCTTTTTTATAATGGGATGAAAAAACAATGTAGAAGGTGCGGTAGTCTTAATCACGAGATAAGGGAGTGTGAGGTAAAATTATGTTATAGATGCAGAAGTAAATATCATTTAGTCAAAGATTGCCCTACATGCTACAGCTGCAACCAGATACATAACAAAAATGAGAAGTGTCCTAAACCATCCTTTTCTGAGATACTAAGAAAAAGTAAAAGATGTGAAAGTAAAGAAAGAAAACGAGAAAAAAGCTTAGAAAGAGTAAAAAATAAAACAGATATTAGGGAAAACGAGGGAAAAGAGCAGAATAGCGAGGAAAATACACAAATAAATGAAAATATTGAAACAGAGGACATACAGGGAGACAATAGAAAAATAGATAGCAATAGAAGTGAAAATATTCAAAATAGAGAAAAGGAACAAAATGCAGAGGAATCACAGGGAGTCAAACAACCTTTAAAGATCAGAGTAGAGAATGACATAGTTGAAATACAGGATAGCGAGGGAAATGAGAAGGAGGAAAATGACAAACAGGATTACATCGAGAGAGAGGAGGACGACAAAGACACATATAATATTAGAGACAAAATTCTATCGATAAGCCTAGATGCTTCATTGTCAGGGCAGGAAATAATAGAGGAAGTGGAAAGAGAGATCATAAAAGTAGACAAAAGGAGACCAAGAAAGTGTAAGAAAGTAAGCTCCCAAAACAAGCATTAAAATTCATTAATAATAGCTTAAGTATAAAAACTTTAAATATCTCCGGTTTTCGTGACTACACCAAACAAATTTATATTGTTAACCTTCTGTCTGTTGATAAAACGGACATAATTATGTTACAAGATACCAACATATACGACTTCTATGACCTAAGAAAATTAAGAAAACTCTTTGTTGACTACCACATCTACACCTCTTTTGCTTCCAGACGAAGCACTGGTACAATTACAATGGTCAGCAAAAGAATCAAAATTGATGATTTTAAAACAGATTCAAACGGAAGAGTCCTTGCCATTGACCTGCAAATTAACAACAAGATGATTAGAGTGATCAACATTTATGCCCCACCACAACTATCAAATAGAAAAGAGCTCTTTCTAGAACTAGATAACTACATCAGCAGTGACAGAGACATTGTTCTAGCTGGAGATTTCAACTGCGTTCTCTCACACCTTGATAAAAACACCCTCCTCCACCCTGATAGCTCTAGAAGTCTCCTTAAAAATCTAACTGACAATCATGACTTAAGTGATGCCTACCGTAATATTTACCCACATCTAAATGGGTTTACATGGGAAGGGAGAGGTATTAAAGAGCGTCTCGACAGAATCTACTTCAATAGTACTATTGGTAAAATAAATTACATTCGCACCGTTGACCCCACACTTGACGGTAGAAAGTTGACGGACCACAAGTTGCTTGCCATGGATCTCAGATTATCCAAGAAACATAAAAGAACAAATATATTTAAGATCAACAACAACATGTTAAAGGATACTGAATTCATCAAAGAAATTAAATGCTTACTTGATAACCACAAAATCAACCCATCCTGGGACAAATGGACTGACATGAAATATAAAATTATTGACATAGCTAAAAAGACATGGTATAAACTGAGAAAACAAAACTTCAACAGATTAAAAGTATTGCAGAGAGAGTTAAGTAACAATATAATAATCAGAAATGATAATGAAATAAACAGGATAAACAATGAAATTAACAGGGAAATGGAAAATAAAATAAAAGAAAGCTATACAGCCTACAAAATGAATAAATTAGGAATCAATAGCCAAGCTGAAAAGATAATTTTCAAAAAGAACAGAAAACAAAAAGCTAAACTTGAAATTAATAAAGTCAAAATAGACAACAAAATAATCACTGACAAAAAAGAAATAATAAATGAATTCAAAAAGTTCTACAGTAACCTCTACAAGAAACCGAAAACAGACTTAACTAACTGGGAGAAAATAGCAAGGAACATAAAACCAATTAAAGAGAAAAATGACAACAAAATCAACCGAATAATAACAAAAGAAGAAATCAAAACTGCTATTAATAACCTGCATATAAGGAAGACCCCAGGTGTTGATGATATCCCTGCAGAGCTCTACCGTTTTTTTATAGATGATATCACAGAAATTTTGTACCAACTCTTTAACCAAAATAAATTCATAGATAACTTCAGCATAGGGAAAATGATCCTAATTAATAAAAAAGACACAGAATATAGCAAAATTGATGAGACTATAGGCCAATCACCCTCTTGAATACAGACTACAAGATATACAGCATAATCATAGCCAATAGACTAAATGAAATGTTTACGAATGTTATAGGAACCACTCAAACTGCTGGGATTAAGAACCGGACAATACAGAACAATACCATGCTCTTAAACTTTCTACAGCTTTTTTCATACCACGAGAAATTCTTCCTTATCACTTCTAGCAATAGATGTTGAGAAGGCTTTTGATACAGTAAATAGAACAATACTGTGGGAAATTCTAAACCTTTTTGGCCTCAATATTCAGGAAATTAAAACCATCCAAAATCTATATAATAACCCAAAGACCATTATATCCTTAAACAACTGTGACTCAGATGCCATCGCGTGTGAGGCGGGTGTAAGGCAGGGATGCCCAAGTTCAATGATCCTCTTTACAATCTACCTGGAAGCATTACTCAAAACAATAGCTAATGATGATGTAATTGATCCTATATACATTCCTGGTATGACCAAGAAAATAAAATACATCGCACATGCAGATGATGTGAGCTTCTTGATCATTAACAAAGTAGCATTAAATAGAACAATTCAAATTATTAGAACTTTCTGCGAAATCACAAATATGAAGATAAATGAGACAAAAAGTAAAATTATCAACATTGTTGGTAACCTAGACTGCGATACTATGAGTATAAGTAAAGTTGATACTATTAAAACCCTGGGTATATGGCATGGGAAAAATAGCATAAACTACAATGTCAATGAGATGAAAATAAAAATTAAAAAAGAGATCTGTAAATGGGAGAACACGTGGCTTTACCTCCCCGAAAGAGTTATAATTGTCAACAAAGTCCTATTTGCTAAGATCATGTACTGCCTATATACTACAAATTTAACGAAAAAACAATGCAAAACTCTTGACAAACTAATATTCAAATATATCTGGCAAAAAGACTACGAACCTCTAAACAGGAAAATCATGAGGAACGATATAAATCATGGGGGCTGGAAAATATGGGAGACTAAGGATTTAGAAAATTCGCTACAAATTTCCAATATGATCAATGCAATAATAGATAATAACCATCCACTCGCAGAAGCCTCCAGATACATTCTTGGGCCAATCTGTAACAAGTTCACCCAAAGCAGAATCAACGCCCCTTTTCTGATAGATAACAATACCACCTACAAACTATGGAGAGAAATTACGAAGAATCTTATAGAAAACGACCAATTACAACGCAAAATAAGACCCATAATGATCTATAATATGATTCACAAACAAATGGACAACATCAACTTGCAGGATACATCTATCAACTGGAATGAATGTTGGAGCAATATAAAAATCCTCCCAGCCGAATGGAGGGAAACATCCTGGCGTATGATTAACAAAATCATCATGTCCAATCATTTCATGCATAAATATCTCAGAAAACAGAATAGCAGTTGCCTTCGTTGTGGAAAGACTGAGGACATTTATCACATCTTTTACGACTGCAACATTGCCAGACAGTGCTGGCACTGGGTAAATAAAATTTTTCATACGTCAATCAACTGGCATAATATCCTGTATCACTCAAACTTTCCTATAAGAAACCAAAATAAATACCTACTCAACTGGATGATAGCCCTTACAAAACGTGTTATATGGAAAGCCAGATGCGCACACAGCTTTGAAAATAAAAGATGGAACGTTACTTTATTAGCTACAAAAATCAGAGAAGAAGCTAGCAGAAAAATTAAAATGGACGACGAAACATTCACAAAGAATGACTTTGATAAAATGTATCACGGAACCAACAATGTTATCTGGAAAAACATTAATGGTGAAATCCTTTTCAACGACCAATGGGAGTGAATTTGGTCTTACTTCACTTGGTGGGTGCCTGTTTCTGACTAGGATCTCTGTTGTCACTTATTCTACTTTGTCTTTATGAATAAATAATTATAATGTGGCATTGTTAGTGAACCTACACCAACAAATTATAATGTTATGTACCTTGTCATCTCATTGTCGGTCAAAAGATATGTAACCTCGCGTTTAGTGATGTAACTGCATATTACAAAATATAACTATGTTTTCACATGCCCTTGTAACTGTAGTGATTATTTCTTCTGTACCCCTCCTTGTACATACTGTAATTTACTAGCAATGTGCAGTTACCTTATGTAAATAAGATTATGTCAGACTAGGATCTCAGTTGTCACTTATTCTACTTGTCTTTATATTGTGGCATTGTTAGTGAACCTACACCAACAAATTATAATGTCATGTACTTTGTCATCTCATTGTCGGTCAAAAGATTTGTAACCTCGCGTTTAGTGATGTAGCTGCGTATAGTATATTACAAACTATAACTATGCTCTCACATGCCCATGTAACTGTAGTCATCATTTCTTCTGTACCCCTCCTTGTACATACTGTAAATTTCTCACAAGGGTACACAGAAATTAATGTTGTGTTTCTTCTAAGTATTATGTAAAAGTGTAATTATGTTGTATGTTTACTGCATGTGCAGTACTTTGTAAATAAGATTATGTTAAATAAACTTTATTTAACAGTATCTGTTTTATCAGCTTGATATCTGATAGGGCCCCCATCGGGGGCCTTGCTTATATCATCTGATTTTTGGAAACAGGCAGGGAACGGGGGCTTGCTCCCTCCCGGCCACGGGTTGCCCGAGTATTGCACTACATCTCGGGATAGCCCACCCCTTTGGGGGAAATAAATAAGAAAAATTAGAAACAGACACAAATTAAGAAGAGAAAGAATTATTTCTCAACTTAATTTTGTCAAGCTGATAAGAACAGAGTTGAAATATTTTTATGAAAAATATTTTTACACTCCCTGTATTTTATTTGATGTGGCAGAATCGAACAAATAATACTACATGGCGGCAAGTAGTCACTGTGCAGCGAATAACAAGTAAACATTAAACAACGAGGAAGCAAAAAATTATTTCCCAAAAATTCGAAAAAACCAATTTTTTCGAAATTTTCCATATGCAAAAAATCAAAAACGGAATCGGCTGTTTTCGTACAATAGATACACACGCTTGGAATTTATTCGGAAGGGGGAAACAATTATATACTCGAACTTGCATCAGTACCACGATTACGCACCGGGACGAATGCCGGGGGCGTTTTCCTCCCTCTGGCTACTGATGGTCGAAAGGATTAAATGGCACCTATCTACACTTTTAAATGCGCTATCCAGTTACTTCCTGAAGCTTTTATCATCTGACCATTCTCCTCCTGGCCTGATTTTCTGCGCAAAAACTGCTCCGTACGAAATGACGTCACAATTGAGGACATAGGAAATGAAAAAGACGTCTCCACACTTGGCGCGTCGGCACTTTTGATCTGTTTTTTATCGCTTCTCGGCCTTATGGCCAAGACCAGGTAAATCCTTGGTATATTAGGAGGTCTTGTAAGCCCATAGGCGAGAAGAAGGTTCCAGCTTGGTGAAGTGCTGTTCCTGGATGTTGGCTGTGTTGTAGATGCTGTTGACCTGGATGACGACCTCCTGGGGTGACCTGTTTGTTCCAGTATTGGTCCTGTTTTGGTTCCTGTTTCTGCTCATCTTGGTTCCTGCTCCTGGCTGTGGTTTTTGCTGCTTTACCTGTGGATTTTTGCCGACCTTGCCGCTTTTCGTCGATTCTACGATTCCAGTTTGGACTTAAAAATTTTTGGACTTTGGTGATGGACTTACCTTTATTTGCTCCTGTGGATTACTGAAAACGAACTTTGACAAAATTTTTTGACAAAAGTTATAGCCGGTTTTTTCGGACTTTGCCGAAGTTTGCCGATTTTTACGAAATTGTAAGTTTTGTTGTTAATCTCTGGTATTTTTTCTAGTATTTTTGGATCCGGTTTCATCTGCTCCAGTGGATTCCTGGAAAAAAGAATTGTTTTTTAGGAAGAATTAAAGATAGTTGGAAAATTTAGAACTTAGTTATTTTGAGTTATCATCAAAGTTTGGTGAGTGTTTATTTGTATTTTTGAAATTGATAAAAGACAGTTTTGTGCTGAAATGGCTGAAACATTACCTGGAGTTCGATCAGTAAGGATCCAGACAAGAGGTGAAAGTCCGCAAGAGGTTGTAAAGGCAATATGGGAATGTCTAGATAAAAACGTAGTACAGCAGGTAAATAATTCTAGACAAGATTATTTAATTGTAACTTTAAGATCACAGGAAGATAAGTGGAAATTAATAGAAAAAGGATTAAGTATAAATGGAAAAGACTTACCTGTAAAAATGATGCGTGGAAATTTAAGACGAATTGAGCTAAGAGACGTACCTGGAGAACTGGATGATGACCTTATAGTAAAAGAACTAGAGAAGTTTGGTAAAGTGAGAAAATTTACTCCTGAATTGTTTTCTGATGATCCTATGATTATTACAGGTAAAAGAATTGTTTTGATGCAGATGGAACAGAATGTTCCGAATTTTTTGGATGTTTCTGGTTGGCACATACATGTTGAGTATCCGGGTGTAAAGTGGCAATGTTCAAAATGCTATAGTTCAGATCATTTGATTAAACAATGTCCGAAGATGGCATGTTTTATCTGTGGTGAGCATGGACATCAGAGAAAGTCTTGTCCGAATAAAGACAAGGTGACGCATCTGAGTGAAGTAGTGACCTTAGAGGAAGAAGAGGATAGTAAAAGTGTGCCAGAAAAAGAAAGGGAGAGCGACACGAGCACTACGGATTTGGAGGCAAGTATTAAGCTAGATAATATTCGTGAAAAATTAACAGAAGTTTATGATTCGTTAGAAAAAAGTATACATGAAGAAATAAATCAAGAAGATTTTCAAGAGGAAAAGAAAAAAAAAAAGATACAGCAGGACAAAAAGAAAGAAAACGAACGTGAGACCTATGAAGTAAATGAATGTGATTTGCCGCCTGCATATAAGATAGAATATGCAGGTAAAATAGAGGTTCGTTCTCGTGAAGCTCTGGAAAAAGAGGGTTGGACTGTTGAAGATTTTGCGGCGTACTATCGTGTTATGTGTCAATGTAATTTGGTATGGAGAAGAGGATATAAAAAGGACTTGAACAAACTACTGAGACGTTTTTCAAAAGGAACATTTGCAGCAAAAGTGATAGCTGGTAAAATATGATTAGAGAAGTGATTAAAATTTAGACTGTGTTAAGGATTAACAAATGTGTTTGTGTTGAATTAGTGCTTTGTTTATACTAAAAGATGGATGTTTTACAAAGTTTTAATTGTTATTTTCGCAGTTGTTACTTTAATTTTAACTATGTTTGGAGTTTGTTATGATGTTTACGTATGGTTGATTGATATTTTGGTTTACTGTTAAGATTAATCAGTTTGTATTATATTTATGTTATAGTTTTGATGTTTGTGAAGATGCTGTGGTAACTTTGTAACGCGTACTGATACAAGTAAGTTTTTGTAAGCGAGGTTTTATCCGTGGCTCATTCTGGAGGCTCCCTGTTTTAACCCATCTCATCCTGCTGTGTGGTGTTGTTTGGTAGGGGGGTCGTCTGGATGAGCGGTTCCTTTCACTTTCACAACCTCGTTAAATTGGGGCGTCGAAGTGAAGACGCAAACTTTAAACCACAGTATCTGTTTCGTTATCTTAGCTCATAAGTGATTTTGATTTTTGTTTTACAGACTTACCTTTGGATTTTACTGCTGCTTTTGGATTTTACTGGACTTTTTATTGGACTTCTACAGGATTTTACGCTTTTACGGAGTACCTACAAGAGTTTTAGCCGTCTTGGTGAGTGTCCTTTTTGACAAGTTTTGACTGTTTTTACTTACTTGCGCCGACTTGGTCGGCTGCTCGTGACCATTCGATGAGCATGCCTAGCTCGTCAGTGAGTCGGACGACGTCGAAAGGACCGCCAGACGGGGAGGACTCCCCTGTCGGCGAGTCAACCAAGCTCCTGGGAGCCGCCAGAGGGGCACCACCTCCCCCTCGGTAGGCCAGTCTGGTCAGAGAGGCCGCCAGATGAAAAGCTTTCTGGCTGGCGGTCAGACACCTGGAGATAGTTGTTTGGCCTCCCCTCGGCCAACAACAAGTACCAGCATGGATGTGACATCGCTAGTGGACCAGGAGATGCCAGGAACCAGTGGAAACAGAAGTTTGGTATGGTCGCCGACTGCACCAGTGGATACTCCGGTTGAAGACCCTGAAAAAAAAAACAAACATTAGAAGAAAAGCAAAAAGAAAGGATGAAGAGATATACTGTAATTCGTTCTGTCCGGATCGTAACTAAAGAGAGGATAGACACTATGGAACTGATCAAGGTATTAGAAGAAACTTTACAAAGAAAGGACTGTGTTGACCAGGTATGTTACCACCCTAGGAATATAGTGGAAATCGGTTTAAAAACGGAAAATGATAAACTAGAATTAATGGGAAAAGAAATAAAGGTAGGCAATTTCTTTTATACGTGTGAGAGCATAGAAACCGAATTGGTGGTGATAACGGTCAGATTAACTCCATGTGAAATGGATATAGAATTACTGGGAGATGTTTTGTCAAATTATGGAAAAATTGTAAAAATAGTAAAAAATACTTACCCTGGAACGAATGTTAAAACGGGCACCTACAAAATTATAATAATTACAAGAAAACATATCCCAAACTATATCGAAATACTCGGTAGACAAGTACAGTTACTTTATGTCGGGCAGACTAAAGAATGTAAAAAGTGTGGAAGCAGGAATCATGAAATTTTTAATTGTCCTGTAAAATTATGTTATAACTGTAAAAGTAGATTTCATTTAAGAAAAGACTGTCCAATGTGCTATAATTGTAAAGGAAATCATGATAGAAATAGCAAATGCCCTGAACCTACTTTTGCAGACATATGTAAAAGGGGTCCAAGAAATCAAAGTTTAGAGAGAAAACGGGAAAATAGTTTAGAACGTATACGTAGAAAAGATAGTGTAATAAGTAATCAGGAAATCAAAGAAGTAGAAATAGATAAGCAGCAGGAGGTAGGGACAGTAACAGGAGAGGAGAAAATGGAAGTTAGTTTAGATGATAAAAAACGTAAAAGGGAAAAGGAAAAAGAGGAATCATATACAGTACAGCAAATATTACAGAAATTAAAACCGGAAAAAAGACAAGAGTTTATAAAAAAGTATGAAGCGGAAAATTCATCTATAAGTAAAATAGATATTCTAAAATTAAATAAAGCTAGATCAGGTAAAAAGTCGAAACAAGATATAGTAACTATAACTGATAATGGACAAAACTTTAAATATACGTACGATTAATATTTCCGGGTTTAAGGATGTAGGTAAACAAATAGAAATGCTAAATCTAATACTAACTAATAGAATTGATATTTTAAGTATACAGGACACTAACATTGAAAATTTTATAGAGCTAAGATTATTAAGAAAACTTTTTACAAAATACAATATTTATAGCTCTTTTGCTATTAGAAAAAGTACAGGCGTATTATTGTTTATTCATAAGACTATTAAAGTGCAAGATTTTAGAACTGATAAACAAGGCCGTATAGTAACTGTAGATGTAGAGATAAGTAACTATCAGATCAGAATAGTTCGTTTATATGCACCCCCTTACAGTGCTGAAAGAAAGGAGTTTTTTAAAAATCTTATCGAATTTTTAGTTGGTGGAAGGGAGATTATACTCATGGGGGATTTTAACATTGTTTTATCGGTTTTAGACAAAAACGGGACCTTACAACCGGACAGCTCGCGAGGCATTTTTTGCAAGTTTTTAGAAGATTTTAATTTTATCGATACTTACCGTTTTAAATATCCACTGTATTCGGGGTTTACTTGGAAAGGGAGGGTATTGAGGAACGATTGGATCGTGTCTATATCGCTGAAAAATTAAATAATATTTTAGATATAAATTTAATCGAATTAATGCATGAAAATAAAAAGATATCAGACCATAAGATGTTAGAAGTAAATATTAGATTAGCAGGTAAAGAAAAAATACAAAACAGAACGAAAATTACTAAGGAAATTCTTGAAAACGATGAGTTTATTAATCAAATTAAAAGAATATTAGATATAAATAAACAAAATATAGATTGGGAGAGTTGGATTAGTTTAAAAGAGAAAATTAATGAATTAGTTAAGAAAATATGGAGAAAAATTAAAAAGAAAAGATTTGATTATATTAAACAGTTACAAAGAGACCTGACCAAGAATATTTTACAACAGAATTATAAAGAAATTAACAATATTGAAAGGAAAATTAGTAATGAAATTCAACGGAGAAATAAAGAAAATTATATTAGGCATAAAATGGATAAATTTAGTATCAAAAGAGAAGCAGAAAAACATCTATTTGAAAAGAAAATTAAAATAAAAGAAAATTTAGAAATTAATCAGTTAAGGGTTAACGATAATCTAATAAATGATACTAAAGAAATACTTACCAACTTTGTTGATTTTTACACAGATTTATTTCATCATGCACGATCCGATTTAGCCTATTGGGAGGCTACTACAAAGGAAATAGCACCTGTAAAAGAAAAAGAAATAAATATATTAAATAGAGAAATAGATAAACAAGAGATATATGACGCGATCCAAGAGTTACATGTTAGGAAAGCACCGGGGTGGGATTCTTTAAACGCGGAATTTTATCGTTTTTTCGGGGAAGATTTTAGTGATTTACTTTATACTCTTTACAATTTTAGTGATTTTAGTGACTCTTTTAGTTACGGTAAAATGATTTTATTGAACAAAAAGAATATAGTGGATAAACATGTATGCGATTTTAGACCAATAACGCTTTTAAATCTTGATTATAAGATATACAGTTTTATTGTGGCTAAACGTTTAGAAGAGATTTTTAAAAGATAAAATTGTAAATACACAAAGCGGTGGGATTAAAGGAAAATCTATTCACGATAATATCTCATGTATGAAATTAATATGTGACTTATATATTGAGCAAAATCGTCCACTTTCCATCCTCTCGGTTGACGTAAGTAAGGCATTCGACACAGTTAACAGAGACATTTTATGGAAATTTTTAGATAAGTATGGCCTAAATGAAAAAGAAATAGATTTTATTAAACGCCTATATAAATTACCATATACCTCTATATTTTTAAATGGACAGAAATCAGAAAATATAGCCTGCAATATTGGAGTGAGGCAGGGCTGTCCAACATCTATGATTCTTTTTACTATATACATAAATGTCCTTTAAATAATATACATAAAGATGATTTAGTGACTGCTGTTCATATTCCTGGAATAAAAGAAAAGATAAAATTTATAGCCCACGCAGATGATGTAAGTTTATTTATTTTAAATGATTTTAGCCTCGAACGTATTTTTAAGCATTTACATGTTTTTAGTTTTTTAACAGATATGAAAATCAATGAAAATAAAAGCAAACTTTTACAGATAGTGGGTAATATAGGAAACTAATATGAACAGAATTGAAAAGTTAAAGATTTGAATATATTAGGTATATGGTTTGGTGAAAATGCGCACAAAAATAACTTAGAACAAATTAAAAAGAAAATAACTGATTCTGTAAACGAATGAAACAAAACTGGCTATACTTACCTGAACGAGTAACGATTATTAAAGAAAGTTATAATACCAAAAATTATTTATACACTTTATTATATAAATTTGAGCTCCGATGAAACAAAGGCTATTGAAAGAATGCTTTATATTTACATTTGGAATAATACATTTGAGCCATTGAGCAGAAAAATCATGAGAAATAACGTCAACCTGGGAGGATGGGGAGTATGGGACATTCAAAAATTCGAAACTGCTTTGCAATTATCTGTTATTTTAAATAATCTTTTATATAAATCGCATCCTTTATGTTTTACAATATATTTTAGGTCCAATTACAAAACGTATTTCTAATAATAATAGTATGTTCCCGTTTTTAATTACTAACAAACGATCTTTTAAGAGGTGGAGGGAGTTACTAGGCCAAATATTAGATGATAAACCTGAAATTGTGAATACTAACACTAAAATAAGACCTGTACATATTTATTATATTATTTATAAGCAACATATTAATACTAATATGCAAGATAGCCAACTAAATTGGACGCAAATATGGAAAAATGTACATACATTACCTGCAGAGTGGCTCGAAATTTCATGGCGTCTTTTAAATAATATTGTTATAACTAAAGAATATAGATTAAGATTTAATAGAGACGATGATGCAAACTGTCCACGTTGTGGAAATGTTGAAACTAGTAAACATATCTTTTTTGAATGCGATATCGCACAATCAGCTTGGGGGTGGTTAGCGAGTGTTCATAAAATACATTTAACCTGGCAAAATATTAAATACCATGCTGATTATTGTGTTCGTGGACAGAGCGGTTATTTTTTAAATTGGATGATCGCCTTGATTAAAAGAGCATTATGGAAAGCGAGATGCCTGCTTATCTTTGAAAGGAAATTGTGTAATGCGTCCCTATTGGTTATTAAAATTAAACAGGAAGCGTCCTATAAAATACTTAGTGATTTCTGTAATATGAGTAAAAAGGAAATTGATATATGCTATAAAGGAACAGATCAGATCTTTCGAGTTAGCGATTTAAATGTTACTTTCTGTGATGATTGGTAAATTGTAAATAACTTGAAATTTTATTTGTTTGTTATACTAACTTAAATGTTTTGGTGTTCAAGTTATATTATACACTTATATATTTTTACATTCGTTTTTTGAATTTTATATACGTGGGGTTTTTCACGTTTTGTGTTCTTTTGATGTCTAATTTTTGAAGCGAAAATGTTTAATGTTAAATTTTTGTCTTATGGATAATTAATTTAATTCTACTTTTACACTATTATGCTACTTACCTGTTATTGTTTTTATATTCTTTGCATATCCTAACGTTGTTGATGTTTCTGTAAAAGAAATTTAATATTGTGATAATAGTAATTTAAATTAGAAGATATACTTACCTTTTGTTGCGGGTTGTTTTAACCTGTAATTTTTGTATTTTGTTTAAAAAGTTAATTTATTTTGAGTTAATGTTTAGTAATTATAATTTGTACTACTTACCTGTTTTGAAATATTGGTTGAAAATCTTAATGTTATGGATGCCCCTGTAAAAGAAATTTATATTATGATAATTATAATTTAAATTAAACTAGAAAATATACTTACCATTTATTGCGGGCGGTTTTTAACCTGCAATTTTTGAAATTTATTTAATGTGTTAAATTTTATTGAGTTAATGTTTAGTAACTATAATTACTTACTTGTTTAAGTCTTATGTTATTCTTAGCGTTATGGATGTTTCTGAAAAAGAAATTATATTATTGTAATTTAATATGTTAAAAGTAATTTAAAAAAGAATACTTACTGTTTGTTAAAGGTCCTGTTTGATTTGTAGTCTTGAAAATTGTCTTGTGTATTGTTTATTACACGAAGAATAATTTTTCTTATAGTTATAAGTAGCATTAATTTTATTTTATGTTTCATTTATTGTCGGGTTTATTTTGTAATTAACAAATTGTTCTTTTTGTGTCGGTTTTTGTTCTGTAAATAACAAATTTTGTAAGCTCGTTTCTGCCCAAAAAGAACAAATGTAAATGGTGACCGGCCACTGAGGGGTATGTTAATCACCATAAGCATGTAATTATCTTTTTCAAACTTTAAAAACTCTATAGTATCTGTTCTTATCAGCTTGATATCTGATAGGGCCCCCATCGGGGGCCTTGCTTATATCATCTGATTTTTGGAAACAGGCAGGGAACGGGGGCTTGCTCCCTCCCGGCCACGGGTTGCCCGAGTATTGCACTACATCTCGGGATAGCCCACCCCTTTCGGGGAAATAAATCAGAAAAATTAGAAACAGACACAAATTAAGAAGAGAAAGAATTATTTCTCAACTTAATTTTTGTCAAGCTGATAAGAACAGAGTTGAAATATTTTTATGAAAAATATTTTTACACTCCCTGTATTTTATTTGATGTGGCAGAATCGAACAAATAATACTAGATGGCGGCAAGTAGTCACTGTGCAGCGAATAAGAAGTAAACATTAAACAACGAGGAAGCAAAAAATTATTTTCCAAAAATTCGAAAAAACCAATTTTTTCGAAATTTTCCATATGCAAAAAATCAAAAACGGAATCGGCTGTTTTCGTACAATAGATACACACGCTTGGAACTTATTCGGAAGGGGGAAACAATTATATACTCGAACTTGCATCAGTACCACGATTACGCACCGGGACGAATGCCGGGGGCGTTTTCCTCCCTCTGGCTACTGATGGTCGAAAGGATTAAATGGCACCTATCTACACTTTTAAATGCGCTATCCAGTTACTTCCTGAAGCTTTTATCATCTGACCATTCTCCTCCTGGCCTGATTTTCTGCGCAAAAACTGCTCCGTACGAAATGACGTCACAATTGAGGACATAGGAAATGAAAAAGACGTCTCCACACTTGGCGCGTCGGCACTTTTGATCTGTTTTTTATCGCTTCTCGGCCTTGTTGGCTGACTTCGTGAGTGCTCCTTGTTGTAAGCCTTTCGCGCTTGTTTTGAGTTTAAATTGTGTGACTTTTTTGGTGAATTGGATTACTGAAGAGCTAGTAATCATTAGCGAATAGTTTTTTGGTGGAAATAATTAAAATTTTATTTAAAAATCGACTTTCATCGCCGAACTGTGCAGTTGGAGTGTCTGGGACGTTCAATCGATTCTTGTCGTTTGTGCTGTAAAGGTTTGATTTAAATTGGAAACTTTATTAGTTTATACTGACTTTAATAAATACTGGATAATTACTCTTACGGTTTATTAGTTAGTTTTTGTCGGCTGAAAGCTTAAAGCCATCAGATGGGGGAGTGTTCCCCATCGACTAGCTGGGCAATGGATTCTCGCGAGACTTTAGATGGTGATAATTTTTCTAACTCTGTTCACGGGGAAGTTATTCGTGTTCGTAGTGGTCTCGAAGCGACTACAATCGATTCGGACGACTCTATGGAAGTGATAATAAATGAAAAATCGTCGGAAGATGATTCGGAAAAGATACGAAAATATTCAGCAATACGGTCAGTTAGAATTGTGTGTCAGGAACGGATAGACACTATGGAATTGATATCTGCATGTGAAGAGAAATTACAAAGTGTTGGAAGTGTTAAACAGGTGTGCTACAGGCCGAAGGGCGTTGTGGAGATAGGAGTGTCGACAGTAGAAGAAAAGGAACGTTTGGTTGGTCAGGAAATTCAGGTAGGATCTAAAAATTATATTATAGAAAGTATCGAAGCTGATTTAATTGTTGTAACTATGCGGTATTCCCCTTTTGAGGTGGACGAGAGACTTGTTGAGGAAATTTTTAGTAAATTTGGTAAAGTTGTTAAAGTCAGTACTGGTTATCTCCCAAATACTCAAATTAGAACGGGTACTTTTCGTATAACTTTGATAACGAAGAAAAGAATACCGACATTTATGGAATTATTTAATAGGCGTGTTCAATTATATTACGTGGGAAGTAGGAAAGAATGTCTTAGATGTGGAGACTTAAATCACGAAATTAAAAACTGTCCCGTAAAACTGTGTTTTAGGTGCGGAAGTAATATGCATTTAGTTAAAGAATGTAACGCCTGTTATAATTGTAGAAAAGTGCATGAAAAGGGAGAGCCTTGTCCCGCCCCTTTGTTCTCGGAAATCTGTAGAAAAGGTCCTAGGAAACAGAGTCTTGAGAGGAAACGTGAAAGAAGTCTAGATAGATGGAGGAAAGAAAGAGTAGAAAGTGGGAATAAAGAAAAGCAAAAAAATCAGCAACAGGAAATAGAGTTGAGAAAGGAAGTTGCTGAAATAAGAGAATTAGTAATAGTAGAAAAAAGTGTTAATGAGAATGAAGAGAAAGAGAATGAGAATGATAACGAAATAGAAAAAAGGGGAAGGGAAAGAAATAAAGTAAAAGATATAGTACAAGAGTTTGAAGGAGATTTTAAGGAGACACCAGTTAGAAAAGCAAAAAGAAGAGGAAGTAGCGAAAAGGAGTGCAAAGTTAATGGCTAAAAAACATATTATGGCTATAGAAAAGAACAGGGCTTTAACAAGGGAACAGTTGGAGGTTATGGCTGCTGAAGTAGACAAATTGGGGGATATCCCAATAGAACAATCAAGTAGTTTGGGAGATATATATCGAGCCGCAAAAAAACAATTAGATAATGGCTGAAAAAAGAATAATTAACGTTAGATTTATAAATATAAATGGTTTTCGTGACTATTGCAAGCAGATATATTTATTAAATATGGTACTTACCAATGAAATCGACGTGTTAGGAATTGTGGATTCAAACATAAGGGATATGGATTGATGTTAGAAAATTAAGAAAAGTTTTTGTTAGTTATAATATCTACGCATCCTTCGCCGTGAGGAGTCACACGGGGGTTTTATTATTAATTAAGAAATGTGTTAAGGTTCAAGATTTTAGAACCGACAGTGGTGGAAGACTGATAGCTGTTGATGTAGCCTTTGGAAACCGGTATGTCAGAATTATAAACGTGTATGCACCGACTCAGGTCTTTGAGCGAAAAGAGTTTTTTAGAATTTTAACAGAGTTTTTGCGAGTTGGAAGGGAGGTGGTCCTAATGGGCGATTTTAACTGTGTATTGGATGTTCTAGATAAAAATGGTCGTATGTTTTCGGATGGTTCTAGAAATGTTTTAAGACGTTTGTTAGATGATTTTAACCTTTATGATGTCTACAGGAGTTTTTATCCGTCTCATCCTGGTTATACTTGGGAAGCCAGAGAGATTAAAGAACGATTGGATCGTGTGTACATAACTAAAAGTTTTGACAGGGTTATCGATATTAAAGCATATTACATAAGGTCTGAATTAAGACAGCTTACGGATCACAAAATGGTTGAGTTAAGTTTAAATGCCATAAGAAAAAGAGAATGTGAACGAAGAGTTAAAATAACTAAAGAAATTTTAGATGATAACGTTTTTGTTAATGAAATAAATAGGATAAATGAAAGCAATAGAGATGATGTCACGTGGGAAAAATGGGAGAAAATGAAAGAAGAATACCAATTAATAATAGAATCTACATGGAAACGGATTAAGAAAGAAAGATTCCTAAAGATAAAAAAATTACAGAGAGAGCTATCGACGATGATTATTTTTAATAAAAAAAATGAAATAAGTAAACTAGAAAATGAAATTACTAAGGAAATTGATAAAAATAATAAAGAAAACTATATTAGATATAAGTTAGAAAAATGTAATATTAAAAGGGAGGCAGAAAGGGCTGTTTTCGAAAAGAAAGGTAAAAAGAGGGATAGCTTGGAGATTAATCGATTAGTGGAAAATGGAAATGATATTGTAGAGACACGTGACATCGTTAATAAATTTTATTCGTATTATACCTACCTTTTTGATGATCTAAAGTATGACGAAGCACTAGAAAGTGAATTTTTGAATGATATAAACCCTGTGAAAGATAAAGAAGAAAGCATTATAGATAAAGTAATTTCCAAAGACGAAATTAAAGAAACAATTCAGTTGTTACAAGCTTGTAAGGCACCCAGAATAGATTTCCTAAATGCTGAGTTTTTTAAATTTTTTGGAAATGTTTTAGTCGATATTTTATACAAATTATATAATTTTAGTAATTTTGGTGATAGTTTTTGTCAGGGCAAGATGGTTCTACTAAATAAAAACGATGATATAGATAAGAGTGTTTTAGACTTCCGTCCGATTACTTTACTTGATATTGACTATAAAATCTACAGCTTTATTATCGCCAAACGTGTTGAGTCGATTTTTATAAATGTTATTGGAAACGCTCAAAGTGGAGGAATACCGGGAAGATCTATTCAGAATAATATAGTGCTTTTAAAATTGGTCCAGGATATTTATAGAGAAAGAGAAGATGAGTTCTCTCTTTTGTCGATTGATGTAAAGCGCGCATTCGATACCGTGAATCGAACAGTTTGGTGGAAAATACTAGACAGATTTGGTTTAAACCAAAATGAAATATGGTGTATCAAGAAATTATACCAGTCCCCGTATACGAGTATTTGTATAAATGGCGAGATGTCCGACAAGATACATTGTAAAATTGGTGTACGCCAAGGGTGCCCGAGTTCTATGCTTCTATTTTCTATTTATATTGAAGTTTTATTGAAGAGTGTTTATAATGATGTTTTAATTGAATCCATTTATATTCCTGGGATGACGGAGAGGTGTGTCTACGTTGCCCACGCTGATGATATTACATTTATGCTTGTCAATCGTTTTAGTCTTTATAGAATTTTAAGTAAGCTTGATCGCTTTTGTTCGTACACGGGTATGCAGGTTAATAAAAACGAATGTAAGGTGATGAATGTGGTCGGAAATATAGGAGATGTTCTACAAGACATTGATTGTGTGGAAATAATTAAAGTTCTCGGGGTCTGGTATGGAAATAACTGCAATACAAAAAATCTTAAAGAGATGAAGGAAAGTATAGATAACGAAATTAAAACGTGGTCTGAGAACTGGTTATATATGCCAGAAAGAGCACAAGTCATAAATCGAATTCTGATTTCTAAGATTATTTACAAAATGTATATTACCAACTTAAATAATAACAATATGAAAGAATTGGAAAGAGGATTGTATACTTATTTATGGAATAATACTTTCGAGCCGGTAAATAGAGAAATAATGCGCAACACAATCGAAGAAGGTGGTTGGGGAATGTTAAACTTGAAAGAATTTGAATTTTCACTGCAAATAACGACGTTTATAAATGTTCTACGTGAAAAAAACCATCCTCTTTTCTATATAGTACGGTATATTTTGGGGCCAATTGCGAAGTACTTTATGGGTACAAACGAAAACTTTCCATTTATTGTGAACAACAAGCGTAGATATAAAAAGTGGAGAAATATTTTACGTTTACTGTCGAATGAGTATAGTCAAGTGATAAATGTCAGTAGAAAGATTAGGCCTAGTTTAATCTACAAATGTCTACATAAAAATTATACGAGCATTAATATGATGAATACCGGTCTAAATTGGCCTGCTATATAGAGGAATATCCTCAGTCTCCCAGTGGAATGGGTCGAAATCTCCTGGCGAATTTTGCATAGCGTAGTAATGTGTAAAGAATTCTTGAGAATTTATCATAAATGCCGTGACTCTAGATGTTCTAGATGTGGGTCGAATGAATCTATAATACATGTCTTTTTTGAGTGTCAAGTCGCCAGGGCTGTGTGGTCATGGATAGCCAGAGTTTGGAAGACTAGAATCGATTGGATTAACGTGAAGTATCATGTGAATCTGCTTGTGATAAACCAAAGTGACTATCTGTTGAACTGTTGTATTGGTCTGGCCAAAAGGCTGATCTGGAAATGTAGGTGTATGCTAACTTTTGAGAAAAAGCGATGGAATGCTTCTTTACTAATTGTGAAAATTAAACAGGAATTAAGCTATAAGATTCTAAGTGACTTTGATAAGATGACAAGAAATGAACTGAATAAGTTTTATAGAAGTACCGACGTTATATTCAAGGTTACTAATGATAAGATCATGTTTAATGATGATTGGTAATAGTTTTATTAGTTTTATTTTGTACTTACCTTGTTCTTTTAATTGTTAGTTTTTTATATGTAAACCTGGAAAAATTTAGTAATAAATTATCCAGGTTGGAAGCTTTTGATGTTTATTTTTTATGTTTTATTTGTTATGTTGATCTAAGTTGAATTTTTGTATTATATTATAATTTTTAATTTATTTTACGTTTATTAACAAATTAATTTTGTCGAGATTCATTTTGTGTTGATTAACAAATAATGTTTGTCGGGATTTGTTCTTGTGATAATTAACATCTTTAATTGTCGAGTTTGTCTTCATGTATTAACAACCCGTTTGTAAGAATACTAGGAGTGATTTCACGTTGTTTTTAAGCTGTTTGTGGAAGTTGTAAAGCACACGTTGCTGATGTGTTTACCTTTTGTATATTTTATCTTTGTAGTTTTTGATATTCCACAAACTTTTATACCTTAGTATCTGTTCTTATCAGCTTGATTTTATCAGCTTGATAATCGTCCATGCCTGCCTCTGAAGACGTCAACTGGACTTCGAGCCTCCTGCTCCCCAGCCGTCGGTAAGTACCTTATATATTCTCCCTGTCCTATACTCTTCTTACTTCCGCTGGAAGAGTGGCCTGCACTGTTTAAACGCACAGTGTATTCGCTGCTCAACCGGCAAAACCTTCTTCTATCGCAACACCAGCCTTAAGCAGGTGCCGCACTAGTCCTTCACCCCTGGTGTGTTCTCACATCAGGAACTTTTCTTCCTCTCCTGACCCCTTCTTGGTTGGTAGCTCTAGCTCCCCAGGGGGTTCTTCATCCCCTATCCCTCCACTCTACACTTTGGTCTTTGGCCATGCCAGCAAGTGATGCCGAGGGTAACCCTCCTGGTCCCCTTGCGCCCTCCTTATGGGTGCCCTCATTGTCTCCCTGTGGTCAGAGACTACGTTGACCACAGCGGCCTCTCCAGGCATGTCCGGCGTATACACCATGGTTCTCTCCTATTTGAGTGCAGGGCCTGCGGCTTAACTTTGGACGATCTGAAAGCTCTCAAACAGCACCAGGCCAAGAATGCTGCCTGTGCCTCTCAGATCCCTGCTGTCTCTCCAAACTCCAGCCGGGACCCTAGGCAACGTGAACGTCTACCTAACCCTTCCAGCAGCCGCCGCCGGTCATCGTGCCTCCACCCAAGCCATGGACGCCGCCGCTGAGGAATCTTTGTTTTCAGTCTCACAGTCTCCAACGTCACGCAGGCCTGCCGCTCATGAGGGTCCTTCCAGCTCAGCTAGCCACAGCCCTACTGTAGTGGCTTCCGCTCAGCCTGGCCCATCAGGGGATCTTGGCAGTCCCTCAACCTTTTGCCTCATGGACTCACAAGGTACCTCGCCGGTTCACTCGACTCGTCGGCGCCGTCGCACCAGAAGAGTTCCTGTAACCCCCTCACCTTCTGCTATGAATCTAGTGACCTCCATTTCCTCAGCCACCGCAGCAACTAATCCTAGGCGTTCTCCGCTTGTTCCACAGCGTGTACAACCTTCTCCCACTCTTCAACCTGACGCTCCGCCTCCTGCCCCTGGATATACAGAGGTCTCCTGGCTCGCCTTCTGTGTGCTCCTCACACCCAGCGGTTGTTGCTTCCAGTTCTCCACCTGTGGACCCACCAGCTCCACCTTTGGTCCCTCCTTGGGTCACTGCCTGGGAAGCCCGCTTCTCTTCTGCAATGGACGAGGAACATGTTAGAAACTATTCTCAGTGACTTCATGTCCCTGGTTTATGACATCTGTGCCATCTCGCCGTCCACCAGGCCTCGTACAATTCAAACTCCCTCCTCCCAAGCATCTGCTGCGGTACAAGCTAGTTACATCCAGCGTCTGTATCGTGCAAATAGGAAGAGGGCATTCGACACTATAGTTGGAGGTAACAATCGGTTTTGTAATATTAACCATGACACTATTCTTGCCCATTTCAGTCAGACTTACTCTGCTTCTACACCGGACGTCCCGCCCATCTCTTCGCCGCCGCCGCCTCCTCCCTTGACGGACAATCCGTTCGACCCCCCGTTTTCAGCTGAAGAAGTTGCCAAACGTCTAGCTAAGGGAAAAAACACCGCCCCGGGTCCGGACAAAATCCGGTACCTCCACTGGAGAAGAGTGGATCCCAAGGGGATCATTCTGGCAGCTATATTTCAATGCCATCCGACGTACTGGGCACTTACCTTACTCCTGGAGAACGTCCAATACCATCTTGGCGCACAAAAAGGGCGATGAAAGCACCATTACGAACTGGCGTCCAATCTGCCTCCTCAACACAATCTGCAAGCTGTACACGGCTTGTCTGGCTGACCGCCTTCTCTCCTGGTGCTCCTACTAACACCCGTTTGTCCACGGCCCAGAAGGGATTCCTGCACTTTGAGGGCTGCATGGACCACAACTTTCTACTTCAATCAGCTATTCAGGACTCTCGGAGAAAGCGTAAGAACTGCTTCGTAGCTTGGCTGGATGTGGCCAACGCGTTCGGGTCTATTCCCCACTCGATCTTGTGGGAATCCCTGCGTTGGCACGGCCTCTGCATGCCGGAACGCTATCTCTATTGTCAAAAGCTCTGTACGAAGGCTTTTCGACGTGGTGTTCGCACTTGTGATGGCTTTACGCCCCCCATCAAACATCTCTGCTGGGGTCAGGCAGGGATGCCCAATAAGTCCCCTATTTTTCAACCTTGCACTGGAACCGGCAATCCGTCAACTACAACAACTTGAGGTAGGCTACAATCTTTACAGCCACCAAATTGGTGCTTTGGCCTATGCTGACGATATTGTGCTCCTGAGCAGTAGCCCCACCGGTCTCCAGTCCATGCTTTCCTCTATCTCTACATGGGCTGACTGGGCTCACATTTCCTTTAACATCAACAAATATGCTACTCTGGCAATTTCAGGTAAGCACCGTACTGATAACCAATTCACCTTTAAAATTAACGATTCCTGTCTCCCTAGCCTCTCGGCCAACGAAACTTACAAACACCTGGGAGTTCCTACAGGTTTTGCTAGATGTGATACTGCCAGAGAAGTCCTCAACGAGATCATCAAGGATGCAGAAAGCGTGGATGCCTCTCGACTAGCCCCGTGGCAAAAGATCGAGGCCCTAAACGTCTTTATACTATCCAGACTTTCCTTCCATCTCACCCTGGGCTCCAACACCAAAGCGCTCACTCGACAACAATCGACAAGTGCACCAAAAGACTCGTTAAGAAATGGATGAGTCTAGCCCAGCGAGCATGCTGCTGGAGCAGTCTTTTTACCACACTCCCAGGGTGGCGCAGGTGTAATCCCTACCACCTCTATTGCTGACATCAGCCAATTAAATCACGCAATTCACTCTCTTTGAATCGGCTGATCCTTTGGTCTCCTCAATCGCACTGAACGCTCTTAGTTCAGTCGTTGAACAGAGGATCAAACGTAAGCCATCCATTAATGACCTTTGTCAATTCCTTAATAGCACCCTAGCCGACGACATGGGTTACACCGACTTTTCTTCAATGTGGACAAGGCTTCGGATGGCCACTCGTCGGCTGCACAAGAAGACAAGCATTGAATGGGCAAACGTGGGCCTCGGCTCTCCTGCCCTTACCATCAACAAAACATCATCAAAAAGAAAGCCTGCCAGCGCCACCTCTGTAGACTTCTACAAGGCTCTTACCTTGCTGACCTCCTCCGTAAACCGGATCAGGGTAAGTGCTTTCAGGTAACCGCCAACAACCCTGCTAGCAACCACTTCTTAAACAACGGATCCTACACTCGCTTTGCCGACTGGCGTTTTATCCACCGCGCCAGGTTGAGTGTAGTCCCTCTTCGTGGCCTAAAACGCTTCGGCTCCGGTTCCAAAGCTTGTCGCCGCTGTGGTTATCCTCAAGAAACTCTGGCACACATCCTGTGCCACTGCCCACCGAACTTTTCAACTATCACTAAAAGACACAACTCCATCTTAGACCGTCTGCTAAAAGCCTTCAACCCGAAAGACGCCCAGGTCTTTGTTAACCAACGCATACCTGGCTACGACGTCAATTGCCGCCCGGACCTCGTAATCCTGCATGACCCCACGATGACGGCAACAATAGTGGATGTGGCAACTCCTTTTGAAAATAGTAAGGATGCCTTCAGTCTGGCTCACCGGGAAAAGCTTCAAAAATATCACCATCTGGTCACCCATCTCCGCTCCTAAGGCTACGACACTCACATCAGCGCTTTTCTCATAGGTGCCCTGGGCGCTTACGATTCGGACAATGAATCTACTCTCCGAAGGCTGGGCATTGGTAAAAAATACGCTTACCTTATGCGTAAGCTTATGGTAAGCGACTCCATAAGGTGGAGTGGTGAAATTTACCGCCAGCATCTATCGGGCCGTCGTGTCAACTAAGTCCTGTCAAGCTCCTAGTCTGCTACTCCTATCTGCAGCTCACTCATCACCTGTAGCTTCCCCGGCTGGCCAAGAGTTCTTGTTAATCGTGGTCTCTCTCTATATTACCCAGCTTAAGCCCATGTAACCCGCGACCTATTGTTCATTACCTGGCTTGTGCCCATGTGAATCGCGTCCTCCTTTATGTTTACATTCTCTGGCTTGAGCCCATGTAACTCGCGATCTGTTGTCCATTATCTGGCTTGCGCCCGTGTTACTCGCAGTTGTTTTCTTAGGAGGTGTTGGCCTTGTTCCTCCCTTTTATCTTTTGTGCTGCTCAAGGTCCTACCTCCTCTCAGAGTCTGGATAACTCTCCAGCTCTGTTTGTCATTTACCTCTACTCACAATTTGTCTGTAAATATTTTGCATATTACCTAATAAAGGCTTTTTAAAATCTGTTCTTATCAGCTTGATATCTGATAGGGCCCCCATCGGGGGCCTTGCATATATCATCTGATTTTTGGAAACAGGCAGGGAATGGGGGCTTGCTCCCTCCCGGCCACGGGTTGCCCGAGTATTGCACTACATCTCGGGATAGCCCACCCCTTTGGGGGAAATAAATCAGAAAAATTAGAAACAGACACAAATTAAGAAGAGAAAGAATTATTTCTCAACTTAATTTTTCTCAAGCTGATAAGAACAGAGTTGAAATATTTTTTTAAAAAATATTTTTACACTCCCTGTATTTTATTTGATGTGGCAGAATCGAACAATTAATACTACATGGCGGCAAGTAGTCACTGTGCAGCGATTAACAAATAAACATTAAACAACGAGGAAGAAAAAAAATAATTTCCCAAAACATTCGAAAAAACCAATTTTTTCGAAATTTTCCATATGCACAAAATCGAAAACGGAATCGGCTGTTTTCGTACAATAGATACACACGCTTGGAACTTATTCGGAAGGGGGAAACAATTATATACTCGGACTTGCATCAGTACCACGATTACGCACCGGGACGAATGCCGGGGGCGTTTTCCTCCCTCTGGCTACTGATGGTCGAAAGGATTATTTGGCACCTATCTACACTTTTAAATGCGCTATCCAGTTACTTCCTGAAGCTTTTATCATCTCACCATTCTCCTCCTGGCCTGATTTTCTGCGCAAAAACTGCTTCGTAAGAAATGACGTCACAATTGAGGACATAGGAAATGAAAAAGACGTCTCCACACTTGGCGCGTCAGCACTTTTGATCTGTTTTTTATCGCTTCTCGGCCTTGTTGGCTGACTTTTCGAGTGCTCCTTGTTTTTGCTTATATCGGCGATATTTATATCCCGTTTGAGTTTTGGATTGATATTTATAATAGTGGTGATTTATTTAATAATATATTGCTGTTTAATTTAGATATTTCTACAATTATTTTGAGTTACAAACTTGTGAAGTGAACTTCGAGTGTCTGAACGAAAATGCTGAGTCACTGTCAGTTTCCTCTACCTGTGAGTAATTGGACTCTATTAAATTATCACAAAGACTTTATTAGTTAATAATTTCAACCTGCAAGTTAATTATATAGTTAATTTTAATCGTTTTCTTCGGCCGAGAGCCGAAGTCGCGAGATGGATGAGACTTCTCCATCGGCGAGTTGTAGTACTGTTGTTAGATAAAGTTTGGAAGGTGAGGGTTCTTTATCACTCACCTCTTATAAGATGTCTCATGAATGTGATGAAGATATGAGTTCAGAAATGCGTTTGGAACAACCGGAAGACGAAATAGTAATGGGAAAAGAAGCGGAAAAGATAGAGAAATACTCACACATAAGGTCGGTAAGAATAATGGTAAAAGAGAGAATCGACACGATGGAATTAATTACAGCGTGCGAAGAAAAGTTAAAGAAGAAAGAAAGTGTTGTTCAAGTGTGTTACAGACACAAAGGAATTGTGGAAATAGGTTTGTCTACTGTAAAAGAAAAGGAACAACTCGTAGGACAAAAAATTCAGGTGGGAGATAAATTTTATAATATAGAAAGCGTAGAAGCAAATTTAATAGTAATTACTATTCGTTATGCGCCGGCCGAGGTAGATGAGGAGTTAATTAAAGAAATATTCGGTAAATACGGGAAGATAGTGAACATTTATGTGCTTTACGTCCCTAATACTAAGGTTCGTACGGGTGTCTTTCGAGTGTCAATAATAACAAGACAAAGAATCCCAACTGTCATGGAACTATTTAATAGAAGAGTTCAGATTAATTATGTGGGAAGTAGAAAAGAATGTTTTCGGTGCGGAAACCTGGATCATGAAGTAAAAGACTGTGTAATTAAATCTTGTTACAGATGTGGAAGTAGAATGCATTTGATAAAGGATTGCGATGCATGTTATAATTGTGGAAAGGTTCATGATAAGGGGAGAAAATGTCCAATGCCATCTTTTGCGGAAATATGTAAGAGGGGTCCCCGAAAGATAAGTTTGGAGAGAAAGAGAGAAAAGAGTCTAGAGAGGTGGAAGAGAGAAAAACAAAGTGAAGGAAAAGGGAAAGAATCAGAGCATAAAGGAGAGGGAGAAAAGACAAGTAATAGAGTTGAAAGCACAGAGATCAAGTGCAACACTAGTAAAAGATCAAGATAAGAATAGAAGTGCAAATGTAAGAGAAATGAGGGAGAGGGAAAGAGAACAAGGTAAGGTTAGGCAACAGGTGGAGGGGATAGAGAGAGGAAGAGAGACACCACAAGGTAAAAAGAAAGACACATTACAGAGTAAAAAGTTAGAAACACCGCAGAGTAAGAAAATGACGACATCACAAAGTAAAAAAACAGAAACACCACAAAGTAAACGAATAGAGACTCCACAGAGTAAAGGAAAACGGAGAAGTAGTAGGGGTAGAGATTCGTTGGAAATATCTAAGAAACAGGTGATGGAACGGGAGAAATAATAAACTTAATAGAGCTAGAAGTGCAGAAATTGGGAGCAAATGCGTCAGTGTTGCACCAGAATTTAAGGATGGCAGAGTGGATTCCAGATACAGATACAGATTTTGTAACCGATAATGGCTGAAAAGCAATTTGTCAGTATTAATTTTGTAAATATCACCGGTTTGAGGGATAAATGTAAGCAAATTTATTTGTTGAATCTGGTCTTGACTAGTGATATCGATATCCTCGGGATCCAGGATACTAATATTAGAGATATGGACGATTTGCGTGGGCTACGAAAGATATTTTTGAATTATAACATTTATGCATCGTTTGCTACTCGGCATAGCACAGGTGTGTTATTGCTTGTTAAGAAAAGCATTAAAAGTCAAGATTTCAAGACTGATAGAGAAAGACGTTTAATTGCTGTTGATATAGCTATTGATAATCGATTTTTCAGAATCATTAATGTTTATGCACCCACAAGAGCTTTTGAAAAGAAAGAATTTTTTAAATTGTTAACGAACTTTTTACAAGTAGGGAGAGAATTAATTCTCTTGGGTGACTTTAATTGTGTTTTGAATAGAATTGATAAAAACGGGCCTATGGGGCCTGATAGTTCCAGAAACGTTTTAAGAAGAATCTTGGATGATTTTGATTTATATGATATTTTTAGGAGCCTATATCCGAATCAGCAATCATTTACGTGGCAGGGGAGAACTATACAGGTAAGGCTGGACCGAGTTTATGCTTCGCGAGGTATAAAAAGGGTGAAAGGAATCAGATGCTATCCAGTGATTACAGAACAGCGGCGATTGACCGATCACAAGATAGTTGAACTAGAGATAAATATTACCACAAGGCAAATATATGAAAAGAAAATTAAAATCACTAAGGAGATAATGGATGATAAGGATTTTGTCAAAGACATTAACTGTATTATTGAGAAAAATAAAGGTAGTATAAACTGGAATAGATGGAATCAAATAAAACAAGAAAATGCAGTTAATTGTAGAAGATACCTGGAACAAAATTAAAAAGAATAAATTTAATAAGATAAAAATATTACAAAGAGAATTGACAGAAGTGATTATAAGAGAAAATAAAGATGAGGTGGATAGGATAGAAAATGAAATTACTAAAGAAACAGATAATAAAAACAAAGAAAATTATATACGTTACAAACTAGAGAAATATAGTATTAAAAGGAAAATAGAAAGAGTAGTTTTGGAAAAGAAGAATAAAATTAAAGAAAGTCTGGGTGTTGATAAAATCTTTGATAATGGATATGAAATAAATGATAGTGGCAAAATATTGAACAAATTCTACTGGTACTATAAAGAGTTATTTAAAGAACGTAGTTGCGAAGATGAAATTAAAAAGGAAATCTTAAAATGGATTCAGCCTGCTAAAGATAAAAGTATTAATGTAATAAATAAGGAAATAACAAAAAAGAAATCGAGGATGCAATTCAATATTTGCACTGTAGGAAATCCCCTGGAAGAGACACTTTAAATTCAGAGTTTTATAGATTTTTTGGTGAAAATTTAACTGAGATTTTATATATTCTATATGGAGCTGATGAATTTACTGAGAATTTTTGTGAAGGGAAAATGATCCTATTAAAAAAGAATGATGATGCGGAAAAAGGTGTTAAAGATTTTAGACCGATAACTCTACTAAATGTCGATTTAAAAATTTATAGTATAATAATAGCCCAGAGATTGGAATCTGTCTTTAAAAATTCTATTGGTGTTACTCAAAGTGCAGGTCTACGAAGAAGACGAATACAGAACAATATTGTGTTTTTGCGTTTGATACAGGAATTTTATAGGGATCGTAATTCTGTGCTTTCTCTCTTCTCTATTGATGTAAAGAAGGCATTCGATACAGTGAATAGAGCTGCTCTCTTGCAAATCTTAGATAGATACGGTTTGAATGAAGAAGAAATTCGATATGTAAAAAAGCTATATCAGAATCCGGTTACTTATATACATTTAAATGAAAATATTTCTGATCCAATTAATTGTGGTATTGGAGTTCGACAGGGTTGTCCCTGTTCGATGTTGTTATTCACGATTTATATAGAAACATTTCTGGGTAGCGTACAGTACGACGATGCAGTCGACTCAATATTTATACCGGGTATGTCAGATAAGATCAAACATGTAGCTCACGCAGATGATATTACGTTCTTGATAACTGATAAATATAGTCTTGACAGAATAATGAGTAAACTTAATAATTTCTGCCGTTATACCGGTATGCAAATAAACAAAAGCAAGTGTAAAATAATGGATGTGGTTGGTGAATTGAGTAATTGCGTCAGCGATATTGAAAGAGTTGTCACGTTAAAAATCCTTGGTATATGGTACGGTAAAGATGAAAAGAAGAAAAATATTGACGAGATGAAAATGAAAATCAGTAACGAAATTGAAAATTGGACTATTAATTGGCTGTATATGCCTGAAAGAGTTGTAGTAATAAACAGAGTATTGATATCGACAATCATTTATAATTTATACGTTGTTAACTTAACTTCTACTGATGTAAGAAATATAGAGAGCTCAATTTATGCCTTTTTGTGGAACAACACTTTCGAACCGGTTAATAGGAAAATTATGCGAAACGATACTGATGAAGGAGGATGGGGAATACGTGATCTAAAAGATCTTGAGAGCGCCTTACAGATTTCTATTATGATAAATGTCTTAAGAGAGAAACATCATCCGTTGTTTTACCTGGTCCGGTATATCTTGGGTCCTATATCGAAACATTTTTCACGGGAAGTCGGAAGTTTTCCTTTTTTGGTTCATAAGAATAAAAGGCACAAAAGATGGAGAGAAATGTTGAGTGAACTAGTTAGAAATCAGAGCCTTATTCTTGACAGTAATCAGAGGCTTAGTCCAAGTCAAATTTATCAAGTTATACATAGGCAATATATAAACACAAATATGAGAGATACAACTGTGAATTGGTCTAGAATCTGGAATAACATTTTTGGTTTACCTGTGGAATTGATAGAGATTTCGTGGCGTATTTTACACGATGTAGTGATGTGTAAAGAGTATCTACGTATTCTATCAGAGGTGTAGGATGCCAGTTGGCTTAAGATGTGGGCGGTGTGAGACTATTATTCACATTTTTTATGAATGTCCTGTGGCAGCTTCCGTTTGGTTCTGGGTTTCGAGGGTGTGGCAGACGACGATAAACTTGGAACAATGTTAAATATCAACAACTGATTTTGTGGTTCATAATCAAAGTATTTATTTGATGAATTGCTGTGTTGCAATAGCAAAGCGGATTTTGTGGAAGGGACGTTGTTTATTGGCTTTTGAGAAAAGAAGATGGAATGCAACGCTTACAGTGGTGAAAATAAAACAGGAACTGACTTTTAAAATCCTAAGTGATATGAATAAAATGAACAGAAATGAACTAGAGAAATATTATAGAGGAACTGATGTAATTTTCAGGGTCGATGGTGATAAAATAACGTTTAACGATGAGTGGTGATAGTTTTAAACAAAACCTTTTACTTTCTATCTTAACAGTTATTTTGTTTAAGGTTAAGTATTAATTGAATGTTTTCTTTTTGTGTGATTTATTACTTACCTTGTTAGTGTAAGTTTGTTTTAAAATTGGGTTCTTATTTTAATGTCTGTAAATTTATGTTTAGGCCACTTTTTGCAATATTATCATTTTATTGATTGGCTTTGTAAAAATCTTAAAAGTTTATAGTGTTAGTTAACTTTAAGGAATGTTAATTTTCTTTGAATTTATTTTGTTTAAAATGTATTGATTTTATGAATTGTCGGTTTTTGAGGTTTATTGTAATTAACAAGTGTTTGTAAATACTGTGTTCATGCCATTCTATGCTCTAAATTATAATGTGTTAATTGGTATCTTATGAATGTATGTGATTATGATTTTTATTGTTATATAAACTTTAGAAAACACAGTATCTGTTCTGTTTTTTGATTTAGCCATATACTGATTTTGCTTTTTTTTACAGATTTACCTACCTGATTTTGGATTGCTGCAGTTTTGCCTGTTTTTACCTGGATTTTTATTGAAGTTCTACACTGGTTTTACGTTTTTACAGACTTTTTAACAAGCGTTTTAGCCTTTTGGTGATTGTTTTTTGGAACTGTTTTTACTGACTTTTAACATCTGCTCTGACCGACTAGTTCGGTGTTTTGAGGCCGCAAGATGAGCAAAGCCAGCTCATCGGCAAGCCAGTCTCCCGTAGACCGTCAGACAGGTCTTTCCCGCCTGTCGACGAGTCAGCCATCTCCAAGCGAGAGCTTGATGGGACCTCCGCCACCCCCGGTGAGCCAGCCGAGTAGAGGTAGCCGATATGACGAGTTTCCCTCTCTCGTCGACGAGCTCCCCATCATCCAGGAGCAAGAGGAATGAGCAGTTCTTCACCCTTCGGCGAGTCCCTCAGCCAGGGCTCATGTTCAACAAGGTGTGCCTGAGGATGTTGAGTCGTCCAGTAAACCATCGGCTAATGCGGAGAAAAACGTTCAAGACAACGAAGCTGAAAAAAAAAGGAAGAATTAATCAAAAAACAACAGGAGAGGATGAAAAGATATGCGGAAATCAGGTCAGTGAGAATAGTAACAAAGGAACGCATCGACACAATGGAGTTGCTGCAGAAACTGGAAGAAACGCTTGGGAGAAAGGGGTGCGTAGAGGCATATCTGCTATCACCCGAGGAATATAGTTGAAATTGGATTTAAGACAGTTCAAGATAAAATAAATATTGTCGGAAAAGAAATAAAGGTATAACAGTTTAATTATTTGTGCGAAAGCTTTAGAAACAGAATTAATTGTACTTACCGTTCAATTGGCTCCAACTGAAATAGATAAAGAGTTGAAAAATGATGTTCTCGCGAAATATGGTAAAATCCTAAAAATACAGGTTAATACTTACCCGGGAACCGAAGTTAAAACCGGAACTTATAGAGTTGTGATTTTGACCAGAAATAACATTCCAAATTTTATCAAGATCTTGGGTAGACAAGTTCAGATATTGTATGTGGGCCAGCAAAAAGAATGCCGTAGATGCGGCAGCAGAGACCACGAAATTGCGACCTGTAATATAAAATTATGTTATATTTGTAAAAGTTCTACCCATTTACGTAAAGACTGTGATACCTGTTATAATTGTAAGACTAAACATAGTAAAAATAGTAAATGTCCGGAGATGACTTTCGCAGAAATCTGTAAAAGGGGCCTCGAAGTAAAAGTATTGAAAGAAAACGAGAACGTAGTTTAGAGAGATTAAATAAAGATGATAGTGTATTTGAAAATAGAGAGATAGCAGAAATAGATAAGGCAAAGCAGCAAACGGAAGGGATAGTGGAAGTAATGGAGACAGGTGGAAATGAAGAAAGGAAACGTAGAAGTGAGGATCAGGATAGCTTTGTTAAGAAATCGGTAGAGGAACTTGAGAAAATAGAAGCTAAAAGACAAAATATTGTAACATCACCTTCAGTAGGATTTCCTAGAGTACTAGGTTTAGATAGTGAAATGTGGAATCAGAGAAGAAATAGAAGAAATTCAATTAAAAAGAAAGATAATGGCTAACAATAATAACAATATAAATATACGAACTATAAGTATTTCCGGATTTAAGGATATTATTAAGCAGATAGAAATACTAAATTTGATTTTAAATAATCGAATAGATATAATGGGGATACAGGACACTAATATTGAAGATTTTATAGAATTAAAAGCCCTAAGAAAGATCTATACTGAATATAATATATATTCTTCTTTTGCAGTCCGTAGATCTATGGGTGTTTTATTGTTAATAAAAAAAACAGTCAAGGTTCAAAACTTTAAAACTGACACTAAGGGACGTGTGATAGCAGTAGATATTGAAATCGGTAATCGTCCAATTAGAGTAATTAATATATATGCTCCCCCAAGAGCAGCAGAGAGAAAAGAATTTTTTAAAGATTTTATTGAATTTTTAGCCGGGGGTCGTGATATTATTTTAATGGGCGATTTTAACAACGTTTTAACTGTTCTAGATAAAAATTGTGGTTTACAGTCTGATAGTTCGCGTGGTATTTTATGTCGAATTCTGAATGATTTTAATTTAATAGATACTTACCGTGAAGTTTTTCCATTTTATCCTGGGTTTACTTGGAAGAGAAGGGATATTGAAGAACGACTGGATCGTATCTATATTTCTGAAAACTTAAATAATATTGTAAATGTTAACTTATATGAATTATTACATGAAAATCGCAGATTATCCGATCATAAAATGTTGGAGGTTAATATATGTTTAGCAAATAGAATAAGTGTTCAGAATAGAACGAAAATTACAAGAGAAATATTAGAAGATAAAGATTTTATTGAACAGACAAAGCAATTATTAGACAGAACAAGACAAATATTGATTGGGAAATTTGGGATAGATTAAAAAAAGATATTACTGATTTAGTAGAAAAACGTGGAAAAAGATTAAAAGAAGAGATTTATTTATTTAAAGAGATTGCAGAGAAAGTTAGCAGAGAGCATCTTGCAAGGAGATTATTATGAAATTGAAAGATTAGAAAGACAGATTAGTGTTGAAATTGAAAAAAGAAATAGAGATAGTTATATTAATCATAAAATGGAAAAGTATAATATTAAAAGGGAAGCAGAAAAAACATATTTTCAAAAAAATAAAACTAAATGAAAGTCTAGAAATAAATCAAATAAAAGTAAATGATAATTTAGTTACTAATACTGATGAGATACTTACCCATTTTGCTGATTTTTACACTTCTCTGTTTAATCATACGAATACAAACCTAGAATACTGGGACGTCGTTACGAAAGTTGTTAAACGTGTAAAAAAAGATGATGATAATATTTTAAATAAGGAAATTAGCAAAAAAAAGATGATAGATGCGATCCAGGAGTTACATACACGTAAAGCACCGGGAATAGACTTGTTAAACGCGGAATTTTATCGTTTTTTTGAACGAGGACTTTAAAATTGTATAAAGTGTAAAAAATATCTGTAAAGTTTTTAGCACTTCTTTTAGTCACAGTAAGATAGTTTTAATAAATAAAAAGAATAACATGGAAAAAACGGTTTGTGATTTTAGACCGATAACTCTTTTAAACTTGGATTACAAGATTTATAGTTTTATTATCTCAAAGAGGCTTGAAAATATTTTTAGTTGTAATATAGTTAATACGCAAAGTGGAGGAATAAGGAATAGATCTATTCATAATAACTTATTTTGTACAAAAATGATATGTGATTTATATATTCATTAAGATCGTCCGCTCTCCATCCTCTCGGTTGACGTCAGTAAAGCCTTTGATACGGTAAACAGGGACTATTTTGTGGAAATTTTTGAATAAATTATGGCCTAAATGACAAAAAATTGAATTCATTAAAAAATTGTATATAGAGCCACTCACTGCTATATACTTAAATGGTTTGATGTCAGAAAATATCCCCTGTAACATTTTATTTGATGTGGCAGAATCGAACAAATAATACTACATGGCGGCAAGTAGTCACTGTGCAGCGAATAAGAAGTAAACATTAAACAACGAGGAAGCAAAAAAATTATTTCCCAAAAATTCGAAAAAACCAATTTTTTCGAAATTTTCCATATGCAAAAAATCGAAAACGGAATCGGCTGTTTTCGTACAATAGATACACACGCTTGGAACTTATTCGGAAGGGGGAAACAATTATATACTCGGACTTGCATCAGTACCACGATTACGCACCGGGACGAATGCCGGGGGCGTTTTCCTCCCTCTGGCTACTGATGGTCGAAAGGATTATTTGGCACCTATCTACACTTTTAAATGCGCTATCCAGTTACTTCCTGAAGCTTTTATCATCTGACCATTCTCCTCCTGGCCTGATTTTCTGCGCAAAAACTGCTCCGTACGAAATGACGTCACAATTGAGGACATAGGAAATGAAAAAGACGTCTCCACACTTGGCGCGTCGGCACTTTTGATCTGTTTTTTATCGCTTCTCGGCCTTATGGCTAAGATCAATACTTGTTGTATCCGTCCGCTATTTGGCGGTTTTTGGTCTTGCCGTGAGGTTGGGAGGTGATCACTGGTGGAACTACACCTTCGTCCTGGCTGGTTGAGAACCCTCCCAGTCTTGACTCTCTGTCCTGCTATGGTCAGTCTGAGCTCCGCTCCTGGCCATAGTAGCGTTTTTGGTGTCTGGGGTAACTCCCACACACCTCCTAATTGCCAATCCAGCAAGTGCTGGAGGCTTTCTGTCCCCGGCTCGAACCGGGAGTTTTCGTTTGGCTTCGGCCACTCTCTTCTAACAGGTACGTAGAAGCGTCCCCCCTATCATTGCCCGGCGTGCCTGCCCACCTATCGCGACTATGTCGACCATGGTGGTTTGTCAAGGCACATGCGCCGCATCCACGGGGGCCACCTTCAGTTCGAGTGCCGTATCTGTGGCATCCAGTCCGACAGCCTCAAAGAGCTGAAGCGGCATCAAGCGAGAAGCAATAACTGCTCAGCACAACTACCTTCACTATCTCCCAACTCTACCAGGGATCCCAAGCCCAGGAGTCGTATCTGTAACGTAGGGGTCGTTCGCAGCCATCGCAGCAAGGACTACGGCATAGACGAGGATTACCTCGCCTCTCAAGGTACTCTCCCTGCCACTGCATCCCCTACCCAGACCAACACTCCCGTCTCTCCTGCTACATCCAACGTTATAACCAACATCGGCCAGGACCCTGTGAACGTAAATAACACCATAACCACCGAAACCCAAGTTCCGTCACCGGCAATCTCCAGCGACGCCCCGCCCATGCCGACGCAACACCCACGTCGCCGCAGACATCGAGCTTCATCCACTGCACTGACGACCAGCCAGCAGTCTGCTACTTCAGGTGGGAACACACCGGACTTGCAGCACCCCTCGCCGGCTCACACCAGCCCTATTGCCATCAGTACCGAAGCTCCGTCGCCCGTCGACTCCAGTGACACCCT
This sequence comes from Centruroides vittatus, assembly GCF_030686945.1. Lineage (NCBI taxonomy): Eukaryota > Metazoa > Arthropoda > Arachnida > Scorpiones > Buthidae > Centruroides > Centruroides vittatus. The sequence continues at coordinate 60,485 of NW_027120667.1, read as the reverse complement.
GCCTCCTTTGGTGCGTCGCCCACGTCGCCGCAGACGTCGAGCCTCATCCTCGTCACCACCAGCCAGCCAACAGTCTGCCACTTCCGGTACCGCTACTACCAACGTCCAGGTAAGACCTCTAATCTTCAGATCTCCTGCTGGACCACCAAGCCCAGCTAGTCCACCTACTGGACCCATTGGCACTGCACCCAGCAACACAACCAACGAGCCCACGGTGCTACCCCACCTCCTGCCACCAACAGCATCCTCTGCACTTACTGAGCCTGGTTCCCGCACCTCTACAATCCCCGAGGCCCCCACTTGGGCAATACAATGGTGCGACCGCTTCAACGTTGCCATTGATGGCGACATGTTAGACGTTATGGTGGAAGACCTCGTCTGCCTTGCGCAAAACATCTGCGCTGTCTCAGACACCACCATCCAGACAGACCGTCATCTCACCTCTCGCACCCCCATAGCCGAAGACGCCAGGAGACTACAGCGGCTGTACCAGCTCAACAGGAGAAAAGCCATGGATCACATCATTAGCGGCCAGCCTCGATATTGTAGAATTGATGGCCGTCAGCTCCACACCTACTTCAACCAACTCTACGCCACCGAACCACGTAGTTGTCTACCTACTCCCGACTTTGTCCCGCCTGGACCTCACCCGGAGCTTGCCAACCCGCTGGCGGTCGCCTTCACCCCATCTGAAGTTTGCGCCCGCCTCAGGAGGTGTCGTAACACTGCACCTGGCCCGGGTGGCCTGCGTTACCACCACTGGACTCGCGTTGACCCTCATGGCCATATCTTGAGCAGTGTTTTCAACGCGGTCCTGCGGACCTCGTCCATTCCCTCCAGTTGGCAATCATCTAACACGATCTTAATTCACAAGAAGGGCGCCCTGACATCATCGGGAACTGAAGACCCATCACCCTCTCAAACACTCTGGGTAAGGTCTTTTCAGCTTGCCTGTCCAGCAGACTCCTCGCCTGGTGTACAGAGAACATCATCATGTCTGACGCCCAGAAGGGCTTTCTCAGGCACAAGGGCTGCCTGGACCACAACTTCCTCCTGCAGTCTATTATCCAGGATGCCAGAAAAAAGCACAAGAACTGCCACATCGCCTGGCTGGACATTCGGAACGCTTTTGGTTCTGTCCCGCACAGCACCATTATCCGTTGCCTTCAATGGTGCGGTCTACAGGAAAAAAGCACCGAGATCGTGGGAAGTCTTCTCCGCCACTGTTTCACTAAAATCTGTACAGACAGCGGATACACCGAAGCCATCCCCATCCTTTCTGGAGTCAAGCAGAGGTGCCCCCTGAGCCCCCTGCTCTTTAATATCGTCACCGAGACTACAATCCGGAGCATCCAGCGTCTACAAAGCGGCTATGACCTCGCTGGCGAGAACATCAGCATCTTAGCCTATGCCGACGATCTGGTTCTCGTCAGCCCTACATCTGAGGGACTTCAGAGCCAACTAGACTGCATTTCTAACTGGGCTGACTGGGCCGGCCTTCAGTTCAACCCAGGTAAGTGTGCCACCCTTTCTATTGCAGGGAAGTCTCACTGTACCAGCGGCGATGTATTCCAACTGCAGCAGGCCACCATCTCACCCCTAGAAAAGGGCGGCTCTTACACTTACCTGGGCATCCCCACGGGGGGTACGACACATCACACCAGGGAGGACGTCATCACGAAGCTCCAGAACGACATCCGTCCCCTTGATGACTCTAAGCTGGCACCCTGGCAGAAGTTAGATGCCATTAATACGCTCCTTCTGCCCAGGCTCACCTTCCACCTGCTGCTGGGTTCCAACCCTAAGAAACGGCTCGACAATCTTGATCGCCAGATCAAGAAAGCCGCGAAACGTTGGCTAAACCTCCCGCAGCGTGCCAGCGCTGAACTAGTCCACATTCCATACGACCACGGCGGAGGTAACATCACCCGCTGTAGCACCTTATCCGACATATGCGAAGTCACCCACGGGGTTCATCTCCTCTCATCCAGGAACCCAAAGGTTAAGGCCATCGCCCTTACCTTCCTACGCAGCGTCGTCCGCAAGCGGATCAGACGAGACCCATCAGACGACAATCTCTGCACATACTTGAACGGATCCATGGTCAGCGACTTTGGCTATGATCCTGCCGATATTACTTCTACATGGACCCGTCTGCGGAAAGCCACCCGCAAGCTACAAAAATCCATGGACATAACCTGGACACGCATCGACGATACCATCACCATCTCGTCCAACGGCCTGCCCATCCCTAGGCACGCCATCTCCAAAGTCCTAACTGGTCTCACCAAGAAATCTCTCCTCCACAACCTCCTCAGAAAACCGGACCAGGGGAAAGCGTATAAACTCACCGCCCAACATCCCGCTAGCAACCATTTCCTACGGGATGGTAAGTATACCGCTTTTGCCGATTGGCGTTTTATTCACAAGGCCCGCCTCAGCGTAGTTCCACTGAACGGCCACCGTCGTTTTGGCAACTTCTCCACCAAATGCCGCAGATGTGGCTACCAGAAGGAAACCTTGGCCCATGTTCTGAATCACTGTCGCCGCAACCTACATCTTGCCACCGAGCGCCACAACACGATCCTAAGGAGACTCTATTGACCATCAACGACCCCAACATCTCCATCAGATGCAACCAAAAAGTACCAGGGTTTGATGACAACTGCCGCCCAGACCTGGTTGCCACGAACGAAGCCACAAAGACCGTGACCATCGTCGACGTGGCCATACCGTTTGAGAATGGCCACGATGCTTTCAATCAGGCAAGGAACATAAAAACCAACAAATACGCCGCACTCACCCAATTCTTCAGAGCCCAGGGCTATGACACCTTCTGCGATGCCTTTGTCATTGGCTCATTGGGTGGGTACGATCCAGGAAACATCGCAGTCCTCCAGCGCTTGGGCATCGGAAGGAAGTACTCCAAGACCATGACCAAACTCATGGTTAGCGACAGCATACGCTGGAGCAGAGACATTTACCTCCACCATCTTGGATTCGAGTTACCAGTCGCTAATCACACCACAGCTCATCGCGGTTCTACCACGGACCCCCGCAGTACCAACAACTAACTCTACACTGGACTTGTTTGGACTTTCCACCTGCTGGCTTTTCCGCACCTAGGCCTTCTCCCAAGCTTCAAGATTGTTTTACTGGCCAATGTGACACTGTTATTTACCTCCATCCCTTGTATATACTTAGCTGGCATTGAGCCCATGTTACGCAATTATTTTCAGCTGGCAATTTGAGCCCATGTCGCGTTCCATCTTTGTGGCACTTAGGTGTCTTGTACATACTCTCAGCTGGCATTTTAAGAGCCCATGTCGCGATCACTCTGTTTTTCAACTTGCTTCATTTAATTCTACTTTTATACCCCATATACTTAAAATGATTTATTAGCATTCTAATAAAATTTATAAAATCTGTTCTTATCAGCTTGATCTTATCAGCTTGATACCTGTTAATGCCTGCTCCTGAGGACGTCAACTGGACTTCGAGCCACCTGCTCCCCAGCCGTCGGTAAGTGCTTTAAATTTTCTCTCTGTCCTATACTCTTCTTACTTCCGCTGGAAGAGTGGCCTGCACTGTTTAAACGCACAGTGTATTCGCTGCTCAACCGGCAAAACTTTCGTCTATTGTGACACCAGCCTTAAGCAGGTGCCGACACTAGTCCTTCACTCCTGGTGTGTGCTCGCACCAGGAACTTTCTTCCTCTCCTGACCCCTTCTTGGTTGGTAGCTTTAGCTCCCCAGGGGTTCTTCATCTCCTGCCCTTCTATTCTACACTTTGATCTTGGCCATGCCATCAAGTGATACTGCGGTGACCCTCCTGGTCCCTTTGCGCCCTCCCTATGGGTGCCCACACTGCCTCCCTGTAATCCGGGACTACGTGGACCACAGTGGCCTTTCCAGACATGTTCGGCGCATTCATCATGGCTCCCTATTATTTGAGTGTAGGGCCTGCGGCTTAACTCTGGATGACTTGAAAGCCCTCAAACAGCATCAGGCCAGGAACGCCGCTTGTGCCTCCCAGATCCCTGCAGTCTCTCCATGCTCCAGCCGTGATCCTAGGCAACGTGAACGCCTACCCAACCCCAACAGCCGCCGCCGTCACCGTGTCTCCACTCAAGTTACCGCCACCTGTGCAGAGGGTATGCAACTCGTAGCCTCTATGCCACTGCGGGTTCTTCAGGCCTCACCCCCTATGGGTAATTCCACCCGGAGGCCTCCCAGCTTATCCAACAACAAGTCTCCTACTACTTCCAGTCAGCCTCAACATCCAGCAGAAGAGCCCGTCAACCAAGGCCCACCTCTGGCTTTCACTGGCTCACCTCCCGTGGGCCCCCCTGCCACCCAGGTTCACACGCCATCTCGTGCAGCTCGTCGGCGCTGTCGCACCAGGAGAGCCCCTTCCACGCCCTCTCCTCCTTCAGCAAGTACTACTACTGTAGTCCCTCCAGCCGCCACTCCTACAAGCATCAGAGATTCACCTCAGTGTTCACCAGCTCCCGCCACTCCACTCACCATAGCTCCGCTTCCTGCGTCGGTCTGTCAAGAGCCTTCTCACTTGTCAGTTGTGGCCCATCAAGCGGCCACCACCTCATGCACTCCTCCTACAGTTCCATCAGCCCTGTCTACCGTTCCTTCCTGGGTCACTGCCTGGGAAGCTCACTTCTCTTCTGCTACAGACGAAGACATGTTGGAGATGATCCTTTGTGACTTTATGTCACTTGTCCACAACATCTGTGACATAGATCCCACCAACCAACGTCGCACCATTCACCCTCCACCATCTCAAGCTCCCCCAAGTGCTCAGGCAAGCTACATTCAGAAACTCTACCGCACCAACAGGAAACGTGCTTTCGACATGATAACTGGAGGTAGGTCCCGCTATTGTATGATTGACCAATCCACCATATTTGACTATTTTAGCAGCTCCTGTGCCAGCCCGACATCTCCTACCACTCCAATTACCGTTCCGGCTCCCCCTCCAGCCTCGACAGATGATCCGTTCGAAGCTCCTTTCACACCCTCAGAGGTTGCTCGTCGTCTTGCGAAAGGGCAAAAACACTGCCCCTGGCCCGGACAAGGTCCGTTACTTACACTGGCAAAGAGTTGACCCACAGGGAAAAATACTCGCCTCCATCTTTAACGCCGTAAGACGCACTGACCACATCCCTCTGAGTTGGCGTACGTCGTCCACCATTCTTGCATTCAAAAAGGGAAACGCTGACGAGATCCGCAACTGGAGACCCATCTGCCTGATTAATACTATCTGCAAATTATACACCGCCTGCCTGGCAGATCACCTGCTCCTCTGGTGTTCGGCCAACAATCGTCTGTCCAAGGCCCAAAAAGGCTTCCTCCATTTTGAAAGATGCCTAGACCACAATTTTCTGTTTCAGTCTGCGATTCAGGACGCCCGTCGAAAACGCCGGAACTGCTATGTTGCATGGCTTGACATAGCCAATGCGTTTGGCTCAATTCCGCATTCTGTCATATGGGAATCCCTGAAATGGCACGGGCTCCACCCAGATGCTATCACCACCATCCGCCGCTTGTACGAGGGCTTTTCCACCAGCATCCACTCCAGTGATGGCTTCACCCCTCCCATCCAGGTCCAGGCAGGGGTAAAGCAGGGGTGTCCCATCAGCCCCCTTCTTTTTAACCTTGCGCTTGAACCAGTTATCCACCAGCTCCAGTCTCTTGAGGTAGGCTACAGCTTATACAACCACAAGATAGACACCTTGGCATACGCTGACAACATAGCACTGGTGTGTGGCAGTGCAGAAGGTCTCCGCTCCATGCTGGCTAACATTTCCGACTGGGCGACATGGGCAAACATCTCTTTCAACACCCACAAATGTGCCACATTGGCCATTTCAGGTAACCGCAATTCTGATAACTCATTGACTTTTAAAATTAATGACTGTTCCATTCCCAGCCTCAAGTTATCTGAATACTACAAGCACTTGGGTGTCCCCACGGGTTTCGCTAGGAGTAACACGGAAGCCGAGGTCTTCGACTCCATCCTAAGAGACGCCAACTGCCTGGATGCCTCACGCTTAGCTCCATGGCAGAAGATCAATGCTCTGAAAACCTTTGTACTTTCCAGATTACCATTCCATCTCACCCTCGGGTCCACACTCAAGCGTACCCTTGATAAGATCGACATCACCACAAAGAAGCTGGTCAAAAAATGGTTGGGTCTCCCACAACGTGCAAGCCCAGAGGTTGCTTTCCTTCCTCCGTCCCAAGGTGGTGCAGGTGTCATGCCCACGACCATCGTTGGCGATATTGCCCAAGTTAGCCACGTGCTACATCTTTTTGACTCCACAGACCCGGCTGTTTCCAACTTGGCCGTGGCAGCTCTAAACTCTGTGGTAGAACAACGTATCAGGCGCCCCCCATCTATTTCAGATCTTTGTCAATTTCTTAATAGCTCTCTTCCAGATGACAGCGGCTGCACAGACTTCTCATCAGTATGGACAAGACTCCGGATGGCCACACGACGTCTAAGGAAAAAATTAAACATTGAATGGTGTGATGCTGGCCTGAACACTCCTTCCCTCACTTACAATGACTGCATCATCAAAAAGCAGCTTTGCCACCGTAACCTCAGCAGCCTGATGAGCTTGACCTTCCTGGAGAGTTTACTACGAAAGCTGGACCAGGGGAAAGTCTTTCACATTACAGCAGGTAACCCAGCAAGTAATCACTTTTTAGGAAATACGGGAACTACACTCGGTTTGCTGATTGGCGCTTCATCCATCGCGCCCGGCTGAGTGTGGTCCCGCTCCGTGGTCTAAAACGTTTCGGAAGTGGCCCAAGATCCTGCCGCCGCTGTGGATATGCCCAAGAAACCCTCGCCCATGTCTTGTGTCATTGTCCACCCAACTTCTCTACCATAACTAAGAGGCACAATGCCATCCTGGACAGACTTGTAAGGGCTTTTAACCAGAAGGACTCGCAGGTCTTTGTTAACCAACGGTTGCCAGGATACGATGTGAACTGCAGGCCGGATCTTGTAATTCTACACGAACCCACCAAGATGGCTACAACTGTGGACGTCGCCACTCCGTTCGAGAATGGGAGAGATGCATTCAACCTTGCGCAACAGGAGAAAATCCAGAAATATCACCACCTTGTAAACCACCTACGCAAAGAGGGCTACAACACCCACTTGAGTGCGTTCCTGATAGGTGCCCTGAGTGGTTATGACGCAGAGAACAAGTCTACGCTTAAAAGACTTGGTATAGGCAGAAACTACGCAAAACTTATAAGAAAACTCATGGTGAGCAACGCCATACGATGGAGTAGTGAAATTTACCGCATGCATCTGAATGGTCGTCGCCCTTCCTAAATTCCTGTTAATGTGTCAGGCTTGAGCCCTTGTAACCGCGTTCATGTATTTTTTGTCTGGCTTGTGCCCATGTTCTGTTTATTGTTACCTCCGGCTGGCTTGCGCCCATATTCCTCGTGGCTCATCTCTTCTGTACATCTAGCTGGCTTGTGCCCATGTTCCGCGTTGCTGGGCTTTGGTCCTCCCTTCTTTACCTTTGGCTGCCCATAGCCCAGTGCCACCTCCACATAGTCTGGTTATGTCACCAGTCGCTGTGTTCTTTCTCTTTTGTCATGTCTGTAAATAAGTTTTTTGAGTATTTAATATAGGCTTTTTAAATCTGTTTTTATCAGCTTGATGCTTTGGCATTAAGCTGACCACCCTCTCCCGCAAAATTCGCCGACCGGACTCCAAGCCTCCCGCTCCCCGGGGTAAAAACTTTCTTTTTGGTTTTACTTTCCTGCTCCTTCTCACTTCCGCTGGAAGAGTGGCCTGCACGGTTTAAACGCACCGTGTATTCGCTGCTCAACCAGCAAAACTTTTTCTATCGCCTCACTGGCCTTAAGCCGGTGAGCGCACTAGTCTCTTCCCGCAACTAGTGGAACCTAAGGGTCTACCACTCGTAGTCTTTCTCTTCCTCTCCCAGCTTCTCTTGGTTGGCTGCTCTGCACCCCAGGAAGCTATCTCATCCCCTATTTCTTTCTATCTACACATCGATCTTGGCCATGTCCTCCAGTGGCGCCACAGCCACCCTCTTGGTACCTCTGCGCCCGCCCTACCACTGCCCGGCATGCCTGCCCGTGTACCGTGATTACGTTGACCACGGTGAGCTCTCTAGGCATATGCGCCGGATCCACAAGGGCCACCTCCAGTTTGAATGCAGGGTCTGCGGCATTCAATCCGACAAGCTCAAAGAGGTAAAACTCCATCAGGCCAGAGCACAAACTGCTCCGCTCAGCTTCCATCTCTCTCACCCAACTCCATCAGGAACCCTAAGCCACGGGAGAGCATCCTCAATGTGGGTGTCACGAAAGGCCGGAAAAGGGACTATGGTGTGGATGAAGCATTCCTTGCCTCACAGGGTATCACCCCTAGCCGCCAAACACATGAACAACCATCTCACGTCAGTACAACTACTCCGCCCAACGCCACCGGGCCTGAATCTTCAGCCACTCGTCCCGCCAACACGACCATCAGCTCACCGCGAACACGACCATCAGCTCACCGCCATCGACGGCCACCTCTGCCGACTCACCACCACCCCGGCTGAGGCACCCGCGCCGCCGTGGACGCCGGACACCTGTTCTGTCCTCGCCCACTGGCCCACCCGCGGCAACACTGGCAACCAACTCACCATCACCACCATCCGAAGCTGATGACTCTCTACCGCCTCTGAGAAGACGCCCACGCCGCAGTAGACGCCGCTCATCCGCCTCTACCATACCGTCACCCACCAGCCAGCTGTCTACTACATCGGCGCCTACTGCCACCACTACACAGGTGAGTACTCCCTTCCCCCAGCATCTATTCCAGAAGTGTCCAACGCACCGGCCAGCCCACCAGTGCCTCCTGTCCGACCGCACTTACTGCCACCGTTACCATCCGCCGCTCAACTGACTCCTCCGCCGCAGATTCCCACCACTCCAGAGATTCCCACCTGGGCAGCCAACTGGAAACTCCGCTTCGACTCAGCAATCGACGGCGACATGTTAGAGGTCATGGTCGAAGAGCTTGTGTGTCTTGCACAGCATATCTGCTCGGTCTCCGACACCACCATCACGACCAACCATCACACCAACTCCACATCACTGATCGCCGACAACACAAAGCACATTCAGCGTCTGTACAGGCTCTACAGGAAGTAGGCCGTCACCCTGGTCACCGGAGGACAACCCAACTACTGCTAAATCGACAAGCAACACCTCTTCAACCACTTCCACCGCCTATACGCCAACGAGCCTCGTCAGTGTTCGCCTGTCCCCGACTATATTCCATCAGCCAATACTCCTGATCCTACCAACCTACTTACGACTGCTTTTACTCCCGCTGAAGTTAGCGCTCGTCTGAGGAAATGTCGGAATACTGCTCCAGGACCCGACAGCTTGCGCTATTTCCACTGGGCCCGTGTCGACCCGCATGGACACATCCTAAGTAGTGTGTTCAATGCGGTACTTCGTACCGACCACATCCCTCAGGACTGGCAGCGGTCCAATACCATCCTTATCCACAAAAAGGGGGACCTCGACACCATCAACAACTGGCGGCCCATAGCCCTGTCCAATACAATCGGCAAAACCTTCTCTGCCTGCCTCGCCAGCAGACTCCTCGCCTGGTGCACCGAAAATAACATCCTCTCGAATGCGCAGAAAAGATTCCTAAAACACGAAGGTTGTCTTGACCACAGCTTCCTGTTGCAGTCAATCATCCAAGATGCAAGGAGGAAGCGTCGGAACTGCCACATCGCATGGCTTGACATCAGCAACGCCTTTGGTTCGGTGCCGCACGACACTATCATTCGTTGCCTACAGTGGTGTCAACTCCACGAAGAAAGCATTCAGATCGTCAGCAACCTCCTCAGTCACTGCACCACTAGGATACGGGCCAACGACGGGTACACCAACGACATTCCCATCAACTCTGGTGTCAAACAAGGATGCCCACTGAGCCCCCTACTATTTAACATTGTCATTGAAACAGCCATCCGAGGCGTCCAACAACTCCAACATGGCTACAACCTCGCAGGGGAAGACATCAGCATTTTGGCTTACGCAGACGACCTCGTCCTGATCAGCCCCACCCCAGAGGGCCTCCAGTCCCAGCTCGACTGCATCTCCAACTGGGCCGGGATGAAATTTAACCCAGGTAAGTGTGCCACCTTGTCTGTTTCAGGCAAGACCCACAGCACCAGTAGCGACTCCTTCAGTCTGCAAAAGACTGACATTCCACCGTTACGTGAAGGAGGGTCCTACTCCTATTTGGGTATCCCGACAGGCTTCACAACCCACCATACTGACGACGACATCATCACGAAGCTCGAGAAAGACATCCGCTCTCTGGACGAAAGCAAGCTGGCACCATGGCAAAAGTTTAACGCCATCAACACAATGCTACTACCTAGGCTCACCTTCCATCTCCTCCTGGGCTCAAACCCTAAGAAACGCCTAGACAAACTAGACCAACAAATCAGGAAAGCGGCTAAAAAGTGGATGAACCTACCGCAGCGTGCAAGCGCTGAAATCATCCACTTACCATACAACCACGGCGGGGGCAACATTACTCGTTGCAGCACACTCTCAAACATCTGCGAGATCACGCATGGCACGCACCTACTCTCCTCTAGAGACTCAAAGGTGAGACTATTGCATTAACTTTTCTCCGCAGTGTCGTCCGGAAGCGCATCTGTCGAGACCCCACCGACGAGATCTCTGCACCATCTCAACAGTCCATGGACAATGACTTCGGGTATGACCCACCGACATTACTCCACCTGGACCCGCCTCCGTAAAGCCACCCGTAGGCTTCAGAAAACCATGGATATCTCCTGGGCCCTTGTCAACGACTCCATCTCCATCACCTCGGCCGGCCTTCCTATCCCTAGGCACGCCACCTCGAAAACCCTCACCAACCTCGCTAAGAAAGCCCTCCTCAGCAGGCTACTCCAAAAGCCCGACCAAGGAAAGGCCTTCAAAATCACAGCACAACACTACGCCAGCAACCACTTCCTCTGTGATGGCCGCTACACATCCTTTGCTGACTGGAGATTCATCCATAGGGCCCGCCTTAGCGTCATGCCACTACACGGCCATCGTCGCTTTGGCAACCTATCAACCAAGTGCCGACGTTGCGGGTACCCTAAGGAGACCCTGGCCCACGTGATAAATCACTGTAGGCGTAACCTTCACCTGGCCACAGACCGCCACAACACCATCCTGAACAGACTCCGGCGAGCCATAAATAACCAGGACCTCACCGTTCGGTGCAATCAACAGGTCCCCGGATTCGAGGAAAACTGCAGGCCCGATCTCGTCGCCATCAACGACACCACCAAGACTGCCACCATAGTAGATGTCGCAATCCCGTTCGAGAATGGCCACGACGCGTTCAACATAGCCAGATCCACCAAGACCAACAAATACGCTTCTCTCGCTCGCCACTTCAGATCCCAGGGCTACGACACCTTTTGTGACGCCTTTGTGGTGGGCTCCCTGGATGGCTACGACCCAGCCAACATAGCTGTCCTCCAACGCCTGGGCATCGGTAAGAACTATTCTCAGACCATGGCCAAACTGATGGTGAGCGACTGCATCCGCTGGAGTCGTGAGATCTATCTACGGCACCTCGGCCACGAGCAACGTTGTGACCAACGGTCCTACACCCACGCTGCAGAGCCAAACTGCACCAACAACTAATCAAATCTACTTTTTGTACGAGTCCAGCTGGCAATTTGTGCCCACGTCGCGTCCGCCTCCTGATCATGTAAACTTTTTACTATGTTGCAATCTCCATTGGCTGGCACATAGAGCCCATGTCGCGTACTCTCTCTGGCACTTTGTGCCCTTGTCATGTACCGGGCATTTTCAGGCCCATGTTTCATCAACCTGTATATATTTTTCTACTCTTACTCAATTAGCAGGCTTTGTGCCCATGTAACATATATTATTACTTCTGATCTTACATCCCATACTTGTATATAATTTTTAGTAATTAATAAATCGTTTTCAAATCTGTTCTTATCAGCTTGATGCTCTGCCATTAAGCTGATCTCCTGCCATCTTCGCCACGACGACCGGACTCCGAGCCAGCTGCTCCCCGGAACCCTGGTAAGTATATTTTTGGGTTTTCTTTCCTATTTTCTTCTCACTTCCGCTGGAAGAGTGGCCTGCATGGTTTAAACGCACCGTGTATTCGCTGCTTGACTAACAACCTTCTTTCCTATCGCGCCATCAACCTTAAGCTGGTGACCGCTCTAGTCTTCCTCCACTACTAGTGGGAACCTAGGGGTTTACCACTAGCAGTCTGTTCCTCCTCTTCAGACCCTTCTTGGTTGGTAGCACTTAGCTCCCCAAAGGGTTTTTCACCTGCTTTCCTCCTCACTCTCACCACTTTTGATCTTGGCCATGCCCCCCAGTAGTGCCATTGCCACCCTTTTGGTGCCACTTCGTCCCCCCTATCACTGTCCGGCGTGCCTACCCACATATCGTGATTATGTCGATCATGGTGGGCTTTCTAGGCACTTACGCCACATTCACGGGGGACACCTCCAATTTGAATGTCGCATCTGTGGCATACAGTCTGACAAACTGAAGGAGGTTAAACTGCACCAGGCGAGAAGCGACAGCTGTTCCTCACAACTACCAGCCCTCTCACCCAACTCTACTAGAGACCCCAAACCTCGTGCCCGCATCTACAATATAAATGTTGCTGGTGTCTTTCGCCGTAATAGGGACTACGGTATAGATGAGGCCTATCTCGCCTCACAAGGCATCGATCCTGCTCCTGCCGTTGAATCCTCTTTTTCAGCCACCACCACCACTTCACCTGATCACAATGGCAAACCCAACTTTGGGACCATCGAGGACCAAACCTCAACGCCGGCTCAACCTAACTCTACCGCTGGTGACACCCAGGGACTAACACCGACCCAACTCGACCTTACGGATAGCAACAACCGTGCCTCGTCACCGGCCAACGACGACCTACCTCCACTGGTACGACGTCCACGCCGCCGAAAACGCCGAGCTTCTACTACTCCATCGCTTATTAACCAGCCTCCACCTAGGCCTACAGCTGCTCCGCCTACCGACCAGGTAAGCCCCCTTGCTCCCAGTCCCTCAACTAGTCAAGCAAGCTTAACAAGCCCATCTGTGAGACCTATCAGCACCATGCCCCTCGCTCCTGATGACGACCGCTTGGCTCACTGCAGTACCTCCAGCAACGCAGCAACCACACCTCCTGCGCTGGACACCATCATACCACCTGACAGCATCAGTCAACAACCTCCTGTCTCACGCAAGATGCCGGAACCTCCTCCCTGGGTCATAGCCTGGCGAGACCGTTTTGATTGCGCCATGGACGAAGATATGCTGGAGGTAATGGTAAACGACCTGGTCAACCTCGCTCGAAGCATGATGCCACAACACCATCGCAACGCCAGCCGCAACACCATCACACCCGTCGTCAACAGGCACATCGACCTCAAGCCCAAACCAACAGGTCACGCCACTACGACTCCGTTGCAGCCAGTAGAATCCAACGTCTGTTTCGGATCAATAAACGCAAGGCGTTTGACGAGCTTACAAAAGGTACTTCACGGTTTTGCCAAATCGGTAAGGATACGTTAACAAACCACTTTTCTACCATCCATAGCCCATCAACTACCGACCCGTCGAATATCCTATTACCACGGCCCCAACGCCATCATCGGATGATCCACTTATCCATAACTTCACCCCCCAAGAAGTTGCGACCAGACTCGGCAGATGTCACAACACCGCCCCAGGTCCAGACGGTATTCGTTACTACATCTGGAGACGCCTGGACCCACAGGGACACATCCTGTCGGCGCTCTTCAATGCCGTCCAGCGTGTGGGAGCCATCCCCCGTGCATGGAAAACTTCCACTACAATATTACTCTTTAAAAAAGGTAATCCCGATGATCCACGCAATTGGAGACCCATCGCCCTCGCAAATACCCTGGGCAAAATATATTCTGCATGCATTGCCAAACGCCTACTCCAGTGGTGTGAAGATAATAACATCATATCTAACTCCCAGAAGGGCTTCATGAGGCACGAGGGTTGCTCGGAACACACCTTTACCCTTCAGTCAGCCATCCAGGACGCCAGACGCAAGAATAAGGAATGCCATGTTGCATGGTTGGACCTTGCCAATGCGTTTGGCTCTGTTCCCCACCACACTATTTTCAGCTGCCTTCAATGGACTGGTCTCGGTGCCGCCTCCATCCAATGCATCAGGGATCTCTTACTCAACTGCCACACCCGTGTCCGCACCAGCTCCGGATTCACCGACCACATACAAATTAAATCTGGTGTGAAGCAGGGCTGCCCTTTGAGCCCAATTCTTATTTAACATCGTCATGGAACCTGCGCTTCGCCTTGTCACCAGCCAACAGCTTGGATACCAACTTCACGGTCAATCCATCTCTACGCTCGCATATGCGGACGACATCACCATCATCAGCGCCACAGCTCCAGGCCTACAAGCCCAACTTAATCTGCTTTCGTCCTGGGCACAAAGTTGTGGTCTCAGCTTTAACCCAACAAAGTGCGCCTCCCTCTCCGTGGCAAGCAAGTATTGTTGCAATGAAGAAATCAACTTTACTATTCAAGGCGGCAGCATCCCTCGCCTCAACAAGAACGACTACTAAATCCACTTAGGGATACCGACCGGGTTTACGCTGGGCCTAACTGCCATCGAAACCGCCGACAGTATCATTAAGGACATCAAAACCATCGACAGCTCGCTTCTGGCCCCGTGGCAGAAAATCGATTGCGTGAACACGTTCCTAACGCCAAGACTCACCTTCTACCTTACCTTGGGCACGGTACCGAAAAAGAAACTCGACAAAGTCGACAAAACCCTAAGACGCGCCGTCAAAAGGTGGCTGCACCTGCCCCAACGGGCCAGCGTAGAAGTTGTGCACATGCCGCACAGCCAAGGGGGCGCTAACGTCGCACCTTGTAACATAATGGCCGACATCGCCCAGGTAAGTCACGCCACACATCTTTTTTCCTCTAGGGATCCTACTGTCACAAGCCTAGCCCTTAGGACCCTGCAACTTGTCACAGAGAAACGTATTCGCCGCAAGCCCTCCAGCACTGACCTTTGCACTTACCTCTCCGGATCAATGGAAGGCGAATTTGGTTGTGATCCATATGACATTCCCTCTTTCTGGACCCGTCTTAGGATGGCCACCAGACGTCTACAAAAGCGGATAAATCTCGTTTGGCGCCCAGGCGAAAACGACACGCCTACCTTATTTGTCAATGGACGACCAGTGTCAAGCGCCGCTTCCTCAAAGGCAGTCACAGAAGCCGTCAAGTCGACATTCCTGGATTCTCTACTACGTAAGCCCGACCAGGGTAAGACTTTTAAAATTATTTCAGGCAATCATAATAGCAACCATTTCCTCAGCGACGGAAAGTACACAAGATTTGCAGATTGGCGCTTCATACATCGGGCCAGACTCAGCGTTGTGCCACTACGTGGGCTCCGAAGATTCGGCCACGCCAGTCAACTCTGCCGGAGATGCCAGAAACACCGTGAAACGCTGGCCCACGTTATTAATCATTGCCCGCCAAACTTCGCTCAAATAACACGTCGCCACAACGCCATACTCGACCGCCTAGTCAACTCATTTGACCACAACAACCTGGAAGTATACGTTAATAAACAAGTCCCTGGTTACCCTGGCAACTGTCGCCCTGATTTGGTCGTGCTCAACTCCAGCCCCAAGACGGCGACTGTCATCGACGTGGCAACGCCATTCGAAAATGGTGCCGACGCTTTCAGCCGTGCCCGCAGCGAAAAAGTTAATAAATACCGTGAACTGACTGAATACCTGAAATCCAAGGGCTACGACACATTCACCGACGCCTTCATTGTCGGTGCCCTTGGAGGTTTCGACGCCGCAAATGAGAGCACACTGCAACGTCTAGGTGTGAGAAGAAACTACGCGAAGATAATGAAAAGACTCATGGTTAGTGACTGCATTAGAGGCAGTAGGGTCATTTATACGAACCACCTTTGTGGACAACTCCAGCGTCAACACCAGTAACCACTCCTACTTTTGTTGTTCCCACTGTAGCTGACTATGCGCCCTTGTATCGCGTGTTTCGCGTTTGAGGCTCTGCCTCTTTCTTTGTATTATTACTTACTTACTGGGTTAATCACCCCATTGTATCTATCACTGGCAGGCTAGTGCCCATGTGCTTACATTGTAAATACCTCTTGGTAACTTTTGTACATTTTTTATTTGATCCATAATAAATGGCTTTTGAATCTGTTCTTATCTTGAGCAGAGAAATTGTGAGTTTGTGTGCTCCCGAAAATCGCGAAGTTTTGAAGGATTACCTAATCTTTAGCTTGTGTTCCTTATACCGTTGGATTCATCTCATTGAGAAGAATAAGATGATGTCACCCAAGTGAGGACCAGTGCCGAATTTTGGGAACTACGAGGGTCCGAAGTGGAGGAAGTTTGAAGACCGGTCAACCGGACTCTTCATCCGCTAAACCGGAACTGTTACCGGATCACCAATCCTCATATGCATGTGAGTAAACAATAAAAATTTTTAGACAATAGGACCAGGATTTTAGGAGATATAGAGACTTAAACTCTGGATATGGACGGAATTCGGCGGGCCGCATCGGGCTTGAGGTTGAAACTTTTTATTTTTTGTGAATACCATCAGCAGGATGGTGTTTTAAGTAACCTTGTGTAAAATTTTGGTAAGGTTCTGCTGTATAGTTTTTAAATTAGGACAGTTTTTATTTTTCATCATTTGTTAAACTGTAACGGTTAAGTGCTTAACGGTCGTTGCCATAGCAACACCTGGTTGTCTAGGCAACGCTCCTACTTAACGCGCGCATGTTTTGACTAGTGTCGGACGCGTGATTGTGTTGATGTTTAAGGATGGGGGAAGCTGGTGCTTCGACTAGTTAGGGGGCAACAGGCCCGGACCCTATCAAGGGGATAGGGATGGCTGCTGTTGCTATTAATAGTAGTGATAAGGGAAAGGTTCTAAGCATTGAGGACGACTTCTTCCTGTCGTCAGAAAAGACGGAAAAAGAGGAAGAAAGTGAAATAGAGGAAGAAGAGGATGGGGAAAACGAAAGAGAATTAAAAGAGATAGAGAAACTACAAGAATACAAGGAAGTTAGATCAATAAGAGTACGGGTTGATGGGAAAATAGAAATAAAGGAACTAGTTCATGAAATAAGTGCAAAACTGGGCGAAACAGGAGCAATTCATCAGATTTGCTTCCAACCAGGGAACATAGTGGAGATAACATTAAAATTATTTCCTCCCCGATAAGATTCTCTTTATCTTTAATTGAGTTTAAAGGAAAAAACATATGAAATCGAAAGTATAGAAACCGAACTACTAAGTATAACATTAAAATATGTACCGGGAGAATATAAAGAGCATTTATTAAGAAAGGCAATGTCTATGTATGGTAAAGTGATAAAAATAACACCGAAATACCATCCGGGAGAGCCAAAAATTCAAAATGGCACATTCACCGTGGTGATGGAAACGAGAAAGAGATTACCAAACTTCATAGAAATATTTGGAAAAAAGATTCAACTATACTACCCGGGTCTTAGAGAACAATGCAGGAAATGCAAAAAACTAGATCATAAAGCTCGTGAGTGCAATATTAAAGCCTGTCACAGGTGTGGAGTTACTACACACCTAATAAAGGATTGCCCGAATTGCCCACAATGCCTGAAAGAACATAAGGGAGGCTGCAAAAAGCCTACTTTTGCAGAGATTCTTCAAAGAGGATTCCCGAAACCAAAAAAGAACACAGAAAAAAGAAAGGAAAATGAACAAGGGAAAACGGAAGGAAAAGAGACAGAAAAGCAGACAGAGACGAAAATAGAAACTCAGAAGAAACAGGACGAAATAAGAGAACACGAAAAACAAGAAAACAAAACGAAAGAGCGCGAGAATGAAACAAAAAACACGGAAAAGCAAAATAAGCAGATTGAAAAAAAGGAAAAACAAGTAATTACAAATGAAGAAGAGAGAAGAGAAGAAGGAAAACACAAAGAAAAAGATGAAAAGGGACACGAGGAAAAGGAGGAGGAGATGGAAGTTGATAGAATAAGCAGGAAACGAACGAGAAATAAGCAGGAAAGAGAGAATGGAAAAAAGAGAATAGGAAAGATAAACAAAAAGCCAGACGATGGATAAAAGCCTAAAAATTGGTTTTGTAAATATCTCTTGGCTTCAGAGATAACTATAAAAGGATCATGATGGCAAATTTAAGTCAAATTGAACAGATAGATATATTGGGACTTCAGGACACAAACATTAGAGACTAACGATTTAAGAGAACTAAGGAAGTTATTCCACGAATTCAACATTTATGCTTCGTTCACGATTAGAAGAAGCACGGGTGTGATCACAATGATAAGAAAAACGTTAAAGGTTCAAGATTTCACCACTGATTCGAGGGGAAGAACCCTGATTGTGGATATCAAATTAGATGACAGATTCTTAAGAATAATTAATCTTTATGCGCCGACAAGAGCGGCAAAGAGGAAAGAATTTTTTGAGAATTTAAGCAGATTTCTCTATACAGACAGAGAAGTATGTCTGTTCGGCGATTTCAACAATGTTATGGAAGAGATTGATAAGAACTCGACCCTCTTCCCAGACGGATCACGCCAGACACTATCCAAACTGATAGTTGACTTTGACCTGACTGACATATATAGAAAACAGTACCCCGATTACCCGGGATATACTTGGAAGGGAAGAAATATCGAAGAGAGACTTGATAGAATATACACGAATATGAAAAATTGGAAGACAAAAAGTATAAGATGCTATGATCTTGGCAAGAATAATTAAACTAACAGACCATAAATTTATAGAGGCCATAATTAAACTAGAGGAAAATGAAAAATTTAAAAAGAACATCAAAATAACGAAAGAAATTTTAGAAAGTGATGATTTTATAAAAGGAGTAAAAAGAATTATAGATGAATTAAAAGAAGAAATAACAGAAGATAAATGGGAGAGAAGTAAGAAGGAAATTAAAGCGATTACTGAAAGACAATGGAACAGGATAAGGAAAAACATTTTTTCCAAAAGGAAAAAGTTACAAAGAGAATTAACCAGAGCGATTATTTCGAAAAAAGGTCACGAAGAAATCAGTAAATTAGAGACAGAAATTGCAAAAGAAATGGAAAGTAAATGCATAGAAAATTACACAAGATACAAAATGAAAAGGCTAGGTAGTGGTAGAGAAATTGAAACCAGCGTATACGAAAGAAGAACCAAAAAGAGAGAGCAAATCAAGATCTATGAAATTGAAAAAGACAACAAGAATATGAAAGACAAAAAAGAAATAAAAAATAAGTTTTACAACTACTACAAAACTTTGATGAGTAAAGTTCCATACGACGAAAGTGGATGGGAAAGAATAACAAGATGTATAACACCGATAAAAAGTAAAAATGAAAGCATAATTGATAAGTAAATTACGAAAAAAAAAATAAAAAATGCTATTATGCAATTAAAAATTAGAAAAGCGCCGGGGACGGACAATATACCGCCAGAGATGTATATATATTTCAATGAGGACTACACAGAGATACTATTTGACCTGTATAATAATAAAAAATTCACGAAAAGCTTTAACGAAGGAAAAATGGTATTGATTAGGAAAAAAGAAGAAAAATGTACTGTTGCAGACTATAGACCTATTACGTTATTAAACTACGACTTTAAGATTTATAGTTATATCATTGCAAAAAGATTAGAAGAACTATTTAAGGATGAAATTGTTAAAACTCAAAGTGCGGGAATAAAAAATAGATTAATACAAAATAACCTAATCTTTATGACTTTAGCTACCGAGGTCTGCAAAGAAAAACAAATTCCACTCTCAGTACTACAAATAGATATTGCTAAGGCCTTTGACAAAGTAAACAGAGAGATACTTTGGAGACTATTGAGTAAATATAGGCTGAATGTCAAAGAAATTAAAATGATAAAACAACTTTACGAACAGGCCTATGACGATAATTTCGGTAAACAATGAACAGACTGACCCGATTGATTGCAAGGTTGGTGTACGTCAGGGGTGTCCGTCATCGATGATTCTCTTTGTTGTGTATATTAACCTGCTACTTAAGTACATTCAAAATAATGAAATGATAGGAAGTATGTATATTCCGGGTTTGAGGGAAAAGGTAAAATTTGTCAGTCATGCTAATGATATAAGCTTCTTTGCAACAAATAAATTCTCTCTTGAAAAAATTCATGAAGCCTTAAATGACTTCAGCAAGCTTACTGGAATGAAGATCAATCAGAACAAAAGTAAACTCCTAAAGATTTATGGGAATATAGACAACCCACAATTAAAGTACGAAAGAGTCAAATGCATGAAAATTCTAGGAGCCTGGATAGGAGAAGACGCAAAACAGAAAAATGTGGATTTAATGTATAAAAATATAGAAGAAGCAATATCAGAATGGAACTATAAATGGTTATATCTGCCGGAAAGGATAACAGTGGTTAATAAATTAACGATACCAAAAATAGTTTATTTATTGTATGTGACTGATTTGAGTAACGATGATATTAAAAAGCTAGAAAGACCCATATATAAATATATATGGAATAGTGAATATGAACCACTGAGCAGAAAAATAATGAGGAGTGAAATAAAGAATGGTGGGTGGAAAATAAAGGACCTAAAAGTGTTTAAAGAATCACTAGTGATTACCACCTTTATAAACAACCTTAAAGAATAAAATCACCCGATTTACTATGTTATAAGATATATTTTAGGACCAACCACAAATAGAATTGCACTACAACAAACAAAATATCCGTTTGTAGTAGACGACAATAAAAAATACAGAAAATGGAGAAAAAGTATAGAGATAATATTAAACAGAGAGCCTGAAATGGGAAACGAAAGGCAAAAAATTAGACCTAATAGAATCTACAGAATGTTATATAAGCAAAAAGATAATGAAATAATAAATGATACGACCATAAACTGGACAATGACATGGAAAAATATAAACAATCTACCGGCAGAGTGGAGGAGAGGTTTCATGGCGAATTATCAACGAGATAATAATGTGTAGGGAATACCTACATAAATATAATATGACGAGGCAGGCAAGGTGTACAATATGTAGATATATAGAATCAATTACCCACATCTTCTTCACTTGTCAAACGGCCAGAAGTGTGTGGGCATGGATGAAAACTATTTATAAGGAAGACTTGGATTGGCCTCAAGTAAAGTATCAGTATAACTATAAAACTAAGAACCAAAACACTTATATGCTAAATTGGATGGTGGGACTCACCAAGAGGTACCTGTGGAAAGCAAGATGCCTGGCGACATTCGAAAGAAGAAGGATAAATCCGACCCTAATAGTAACAAAAATAAAGGAAGAAGCTAAAATCAAATTAAGAAGAGACGAAGAAAAACTAAGTGATAGTGTATGGAACAACTATTACAGGGGAACTGAAAATGTGATATGGAAAAAAGATGGCGCCCACAACTTACGGTATATATATGTACATAAATAACAATAAAAATGAACAAAACAAAAAAACCAATAACAAAAATATACAACAGTTAAACTGTGTATAACAACAACATGTATATGGATATAAATAAATAAATAATTAAATTTCTTTATAAATATTTGTAACTTTTAGAAAGTTCAATAATTTATCAACATTTGGCCTCTGGCCCAAAATCTCTTTAAAACTTGCATTTCCAAAATGCTGCCTACGAATCCGTTCAGAGGCGATGCAATTGCTCAGTATGTGCTTAACACTTACATTACAGTTGCAATACTGACATACAGGCTGGTCATCACCCTTCAAAAGGTATTGATGAGTCAGTCGAGTATGTCCAATTCTCAAACGAGTAAGAATGACCTCAGATCTCCTGTCATAAGGTTTCTTCTGTGTCCAATTTTCTATCACAGGTTTGATCTCGTGTAGTTTATTGTGGACTTGTGCGTTCCACACATTTTGCCATCTCTCCTCTAGTCGTTTTTTAACAACTAGCTTCAAGTCACCTCCTTCAATATGCATTGTATGCTGAGAAGGACTTGCTGACTTTGCAGCTGCGTCAGCTTCTTCATTCCCTCTTATACCTACATGGCCTGGGACCCAACAAAATTTTATAGAGAAATTCCTCGCAAAAAGATGGCAAATCAGCTTACGAATTTTAATCACTATGGAGTGAAAACTAGGTTCATACGAGATCAAAGCCTGAAGTGCACTAACTGAGTCAGTGTAAATCACGCAGCAACGATGACCTTTCCTATTTATATACTTTAGGGCTAAATAAATAGCCTGCAACTCCGCAGTAAAAATGGAAGAATTCGGTGGTATTTGTTCTGCCACGATTTCATCCTGGCAAACAAAGGCTAAGCCAACATAGTCATCCGATTTAGATCCATCGGTGTATATAGGAATTAAATTCCTGTCACGATGTTGAATTTCTGCGAAGTGCTGTCTATAAACGTAGTCTGGAGTGGTTTCTTTTAAAAACTGCTTTAAGCTTAAATCAACGTTTATCACAGGAATTGACCAAGGTGATATATTATCGACCTCGACCTGCGAAATGTTGCTTGTGTCCAGGTCAATCGTGCTGCTTACATTCTCCATTCTTATGTCAAATGTAGGGACACTACTTGGGCGAGCTGCAAATAATCTCCTCAGCTGACTATCTGAACAATCAGCTAAAAGTTTATTTTGAGATCTCTGTTTAATGTAATAAAAAAGAGACAACTGTTCTCTCCTAAGAGATAGTGGAGGCTCATGAGCATCCACATACAAACTTTGTACAGGAGAAGTTCGAAACGCACCAGTGCACAAACGCAATGCTTGATGGTGGATTGGATCCAGCATCCGAAGAGTAGATTCACGTGTAGAGCCATACACAACGCATCCATAGTCCAGCTTAGAGCGAACAAGGGCCCTATAAATCCTGAGCATAGAACATTTGTCTGCTCCCCAGGATGAGCAGCACAGTACCTTTAAAAGGTTCAGAGATTTTAAACATCTACTCTTCAAATTGCGCAAGTGTGATAAAAACGTCAGTTTTTGGTCAAACACAACACCCAAAAACTTTGCCTCATTGACTATTGGGATTTTAACCCCATTTAGGTGAATTTCCGGGTCCAGGTGCAAACCACGCCTTCGGCAAAAGTGGATACAGGAGGTCTTCTCTGCATTAAAAGTAAAACCATTGATCTTGGACCAATTGTCTATGCGGTTTAGCGAGGTTTGCAGCTGTCTCTCGATGAAACCCATGTTACTAGACTGGCAGGAGATCTGAAAGTCATCCACATACAGAGTGTGTTTCACACTGGGAGGAAGACACTTAGCTATGCTGTTAATTTTTACTAGGAACAGAGTCACACTCAAAATACAACCTTGAGGAACACCTTCTTCTTGTGTGAAAGGCCTAGAAAAAGTGTTGCCCATCCTGACTTGGAATCTACGATTCTGCAGGAAGTTTTTTATAAAAATTGGCAAATTACCCCGCAATCCGAATTTGTGCAGATCACGGAGTATACCGTATCGCCAGCAGCGATCGTAGGCCTTCTCTATATCAAAAAACACAGACACTAAGTGCTGCCGTCTAACAAACGCTTCGCGTATAGATGTTTCAAGAATTACTAAATTGTCTGTGGTACTTCTGTTCCTACGGAATCCACTCTGATGTGGTGAAAAGTAGTTCTTTTCCTCTAAGAGGAACATCAGGCGTCTGTTTACCATTCTCTCGAAAAGTTTGCAGAGACAACTAGTCAGAGAAATTGGTCTATAATTAGAGGGATTCTTGTGGTCTTTACCTGGCTTGGGTATGGGAATGATGATAGATAGCCTCCAAGAGTCTGGAAAAGTATGTTCTGTCCATATTCTGTTAAACAGATTCAGAAGATTACTGAGGGAATTGTCTGATAGATTTTTAATCATGCTGTAGTGGATTTTATCCGGGCCTACAGCAGTATTCCCCGAGCGAGAGATTGCTGTACATAGTTCTATTCTGCTGAATGGCACATTATATTCCTCATTAGATGGAGAGTGGAAGTTTAGATATTGTTTTTCAGATTGCACTTTGTAAGCCTGAAAATCCTTTGTATACATACTATTGCTGGATGAGGACGAAAATGTTTCACCCAAACAATCAGCAATACCTTTTATGTCACTGATTATTGTGCCATTATTTTCCAGCATGGACAGAGAGTGAGAAGCATATTTTCCATTAATTTTATGGATTTTATCCCAGACCGCTTTTGAGCTGGTGGAAGATGTTATGCTAGATACATACTTCCTCCATGAATCCCTTTGGCTTTGCCTCCTTATTTTTCTGGCATTTGCCTTTGCTTTTTTAAAAGCTATCAAATTCTCAGCAGTGGGGTATCTTCTGAAGATCCCCCATGCTTTCTTTTGTTTTTTAAATGCTACCTCACAATTTTGATCCCACCATGGTTTCGGATGTTTTGGATATCTGGTTGACGTTTTCCCCATTGTTTTTTCGGCTGCCTGAATAATACTCGATGTGACAACTTCTACTGCATCATTGATATCGGCAGTATTGACCATTTCCTCAGTGATGTTAGCCAAAGAGGAAAATGTAGGCCAATCTGCCGTTTCAAATTTCCAGCGTGGTGGACGGGCTGTTTCACAGCTTTCTCTGCCTCGATATTTTAAAAATATTGGGAAGTGGTCACTAGAGAGTGGATTAGATCCAACTCCCCATGTAAATGCTGAAAACAAGTTTGGGCTAGCTAATGATAAATCAATGGCAGTAAATGTTCTTGTTGGGGCATGGAAGTATGTCACTTCTCCGGTATTAAATATATACAGTTGGTGATTGCCTATAAATCTCTCAATGGCCCTGCCACGACGATTGATGTCGGGACTGCCCCACATTGGATTGTGACCATTGAAATCACCAAGTAGAAAGAATGGAGTTGGCAGCTGTTCAACCAAGGCATCCAATTCATCGTCATTGACTCTGACATCTGGTGGCAAGTATATCGAACAAACTGTGACAGTAACGCCAATTGAAATTCTGACTGCCACAGCTTGCAGTTCTGTTGTTATTTGTACCGGTAAAGACGGGATGCGGTTTGAAACCAGTACAGCCACACCTCCACTGGCGCGGGTGTGGCTGTCGTCATCTTTACGGTAAAGATCGAATCCTTTTAAAGAAATTCTTTCTCCAGGTTTTAGATGTGTTTCCTGGAGTGCCACGCAGAGAGATGAGGTAGAGTATGTCAGGTGTTTAACGTCAGAGAAGTTGTTGCGGAAACCACGACAGTTCCATTGGATTATTTTATAATCCATTATGTGTTTGAGGTAGCATTCTTTGCGAGGGTATCCCTCTTTAATTTAACAGGGGGTCTCTCTTTTGGAGGTGACTTTGGTTTCGTAACCTCCGTATTAGGCTCTTCGTCAGATATGTCAGAAAACTCACTCACAGATTGAGCTTCTGATTTTTTTGAAACTTTAGAGAGGGCTGCTTTCACTCTTTGTTTGTTAAGTGGGTTCTTACTGGCTTTTTTAGAACCCACATTTCTGGTTGTTACCCCTGATTTACTTACAGAGGTTTTAGTCTTTGTGATCTCCTTTTCTTCTGATTGGGTAGATGGGATCAATAAGCATCTTGCATGGCGTGTAAAAGATTCGCTTGGGAATACAGAAATATCTGTTTGAACCTCACGTGTCGTAGTAGATTTCAACACGGCAGCAAATGTCTTTTGTTGCATAGGTGCACTTGGAGTGACCATGCGACGAGCCTCTGGATATGATATGTTTTTCTCAGTTTTTACCCGTTGAATTTCTTTTTCTCTTTGCCATGCAGGGCATTTCCGGGAGTAGGAAGGATGGGCATCTTTGCAGTTCACACAGTGTGGAGTACTTTTACATTCAGTACTGTCGTGACCTTCAGTTCCACACTGTGCACATAAGCTTTTGCCTCGGCAAGACGTCTGAGAATGTCCAAATCGCTGGCATTTAAAGCAACGCAGCGGATTTGGAATATACGGACGAACTGCACAGCGCAGATACCCGGCTGTAACAAAGGATGGCAATGCAGGGTTGTTGAACGTGAGGATTAAATGTTTTGTGGGTATCAACTTCCCGTCTCGGCGGATCGAAATGCGTCGAACGGAAGTGACACCTTGGTCTGAGAGGCCGATCTGAATGTCTGATTCGTCTTCAGACATTAAGTCAAACTCAGATATCACACCACGTGATGAGTTCAAACTTACGTGTGGTGTGACCGAAATTGCCATGTCTCCAAGAGTCTTCATTGACAAAAGCTTTACTGTTTGTTGAGGAGAGGCTGTTTCTACTAGTAGATCCCCTGACCTCAATTTTTGCGTTTTTTTTAAATGCCCGATGGTTGATTCAAATAGCTTTTGAATCAAAAAAGGAGAACACTTAGCAAGGGGTTTTTCTCCAGTTGCATGTACTATTAAGTAAGCGGGTTGGCTGGAGGTCTGGTTCTTTGTCGCTTGTTTGTTGTTTTTAGGATCCATATTTAAGAATTAATATTCAGCTCCTAGTGACCCCACCCACCATGGAGTCCAACAAGGGGATGCCGTCACATGGGAGACTCCCATAGACCGTCACACCAGGGTTTCCCAGGAGCTATACCCTCACAATGCAGTCAAGAAGAGCACATCTTGTCTGACGTGTCTGCCCGGTCTGCATCGATCGGTTGACTCCAAGCCGAGGTCAACAATGACTCAACGACCAGCCGATTGACTCAAACGGAGCCTGATTTGAGCCTCCCGTTTATCCGAAGCAGGGGCCAAAGCAGTGTGTTGGGGATGGTATGTTGCCCCTCAACTACCAGGATCCCCCTTTCCGGCATACGGGACACCACGCACGGCAAACACGTGGGTGGGCGTTCAGATCCCAGCGATGGTAAAGAAGAGTTTCTAAACCATCTCTGGGAGGTCCCCTCACCACGGACAGGAACCCCCATCGAGGGGAAGAATAGACGAAGAAAAACTAAGTGATAGTGTATGGAACAACTATTACAGGGGAACTGAAAATGTGATATGGAAAAAAGATGGGAATGACTTCATCTTTAGAGATGATTGGTAGAGGTTAACACTATAAGTCTTTAGTACTCCCCATAGTTGGGAGTATATAAATGAAGATTAATTTCTTTGTACTGTGTAAATATGTTAATGTTTAAAAATGACAATGTTAATTTTAAGTTTATTGTATCTCCCTAGAACTCCACATTGGAGAATGTAATAGGGAAAAGCCTCTTAGTTTAATATGTAGTAAGCTAAGTCAAGCTTACTTTTCTAATGCTGTTAGAGTGTTTAAATGTCTAATGTTCACGATGTTAAGTCCACTTCTTAACGTCAAATTTGTTGGTATAAGTAGCTTTAAAACTAAAAGCTACTATCAAATGTAAATAGAATTTTTCGTACAATGACTATTATATGTTATTGCTAAAAAATGTTAATGTTTATTTTAAGATTACTGTATCTCCTTAGTACTCCAAATTAAAGAAGTGCTAGAGAAGGGCCTCTTTGTTTATTTCCTATTATAGTAAGCTAAGTCAGGCTTACTTTTCTTACTGTGGTGGAAGTGTAATACGTTTGATGTCTACGATGTTAAGAGCCTTTCTTAACGTAAACTAGTTGATGTAAGTAGCTTTAAAACTAAAAGTTACTATTAAATGTAAATAGAATTTTTGTATGCTGACTTTTAAGTTTGAATGTAATAGTGATTCTTGTTAATAAGTCTGTTGTTTTAAAAACAACTTGCCTGCTTCTAAACATGATAATTGTACAAATCAAAGTTAATTGTTGTTTTTGTTAACAGAGCTGGACTTGTTACTGAATATGGGCAAAATGCCCCATGTAAAAATGATTGTGAATAATAAACTTTAATTTACCAGTATCTGTTCTTATCAGCTTGATATCTGATAGGGCCCCCATCGGGGGCCTTGCATATATCATCTGATTTTTGAAAACAGGCAGGGAACGGGGGCTTGCTCCCTCCCGGCCACGGGTTGCCCGAGTATTGCACTACATCTCGGGATAGCCCACCCCTTTGGGGGAAATAAATAAGAAAAATTAGAAACAGACACAAATTAAGAAGAGAAAGAATTATTTCTCAACTTAATTTTTCTCAAGCTCATAAGAACAGAGTTGAAATATTTTTATGAAAAATATTTTTACACTCCCTGTATTTTATTTGATGTGGCAGAATCGAACAAATAATACTACATGGCGGCAAGTAGTCACTGTGCAGCGAATAAGAAGTAAACATTAAACAACGAGGAAGCAAAAAAATTATTTCCCAAAAATTCGAAAAAACCAATTTTTTCGAAAATTTCCATATGCAAAAAATCGAAAATGGAATCGGCTGTTTTCGTACAATAGATACACACGCTTGGAACTTTTTCGGAAGGGGGAAACAATTATATACTCGAACTTGCATCAGTACCACGATTACGCACCGGGACGAATGCCGGGGGCGTTTTCCTCCCTCTGGCTACTGATGGTCGAAAGGATTATTTGGCACCTATCTACACTTTTAAATCCGCTATCCAGTTACTTCCTGAAGCTTTTATCATCTCACCATTCTCCTCCTGACCAGATTTTCTGCGCAAAAACTGCTCCGTACGAAATGACGTCACAATTGAAGACATAGGAAATGAAAAAGACGTCTCCACACTTGGCGCGTCGGCACTTTTGATCTGTTTTTTATCGCTTCTCAGCCTTATGGCTAAGATCAATACTTGTTGTATCCGTCCGCTATTTGGCGGTTTTTGGTCTTGCCGTGAGGTTGGGAGGTGATCACTGGTGGAACTACACCTTCGTCCTGGCTGGTTGAGAACCCTCCCAGTCTTGACTCTCTGTCCTGCTATGGTCAGTCTGAGCTCCGCTCCTGGCCATAGTAGCGTTTTTGGTGTCTGGGGTAACTCCCACACACCTCCTAATTGCCAATCCAGCAAGTGCTGGAGGCTTTCTGTCCCCGGCTCGAACCGGGAGTTTTCGTTTGGCTTCGGCCACTCTCTTCTAACAGGTATGTTACGCCTGTTGGTGCAGTGGTGCTGCATTAGACGCTGAGTCCTAATGTAGCATCGGGGGAGGATGTCCCTTTTTCCGATCGGAACTGGGCTCCTACACTTTCGCACCCCCCCTAAAATTCATGAGACTCAGTATCTGTTCTGTTATCTTAGCTCATAAGTGATTTTTGCCTTTGTTTTTACAGATTTGGATTGCTGCTGAAGTTTTTTGGATTTTACTGGACTTTTTATTGGACTTATACAAGATTTTACGCTTTTAAGGAGTATCTACAAACGTTTTAGCTGTCTTGGTGAGTGTCTTTTTTGACCAGTTTTGACTTTTTTACTTACCTGCGCCGACTTGGTCAACTGCTTGTGACCACTTGATGAGCACGACTAGCTCATCGGTGAGTCGGCTGCCTTCAAAGGACCGCCGAACGGGGAAGACTCCTCCGTCGGCGAGTCAACCAGGTCCTGGGAGCCGCCAGAAGGGAACCACCCCCCTTCGGTAGGACAGTCTGCTCCGAGAGGCCGCCAGATGAAAAGGTTATCTGGCTGGCAGTCAGACGCCTGGGGATAATTGTTTGGCCTCCCCTCATCCAACAACGAGTACCAGCGTGGATGCAACAATGTCAGTGGACCAGGAGATACCAGGAACCAGCCAGAAGAGAAGTTTGGTGTGGTCGACAACTCCAAAAGTGGATACTCCAGTAGAAGAGCCTGAAAAGGAAAAACAAACACTAGAAGAAAAGGAAAGAGAAAGGATGCGAAGATACACAATGATTCGTTCTGTTCGGATTGTAACTAAGGAGAAGATAGACACTTTGGAACTAATTAACGTATTGGAGGAAACACTAAAAAGAAAGAACTGCGTTGATCAAATATGTTACCATCCCAGAAACATTGTGGAAATTGGTTTAAAAATGGAAAACGATAAATTGGAGTTAATGGGAAAAGAAATAAAGGTAGGAGAGTTTTTCTATCTGTGTGAAAGTATAGAAACTGAATTAGTGGTAATTACGGCTAGATTAACCCCATATGAAATGGATACAAAATTATTGGGAGATGTTTTCTCTAGATATGGAAAAATTGTAAAAATAATAAGGAATACTTACCCTGAAACAAATGTTAAAACGGGTACCTATAAAATTATAATAATAACAAGACAACGTATCCCGAATTATATCGAAGTTCTAGGCAGACAAGTACAATTATTATATGTCGGGCAGAGAAAAGAGTGTAAAAAATGCGGAAGTGGGGAACATGAAATATCTAATTGTCCTGTAAAACTTTGCTATAATTGTAAAAGCAGATACCACTTAAGAAAAGATTGTAAAATGTGTTACAATTGTAAGGGTAGTCATGATAGGAATAGCAAATGTCCGGAACCTACCTTTGCAGATATATGTAGAAGGGGTCAAAGAAACCAAAGTCTAAAACGAAAACGTGAATATAGCTTAGAACGAATGAATAGAAAAGATAGTGTATTGAGTAACAAGGAAACTAAGGAAGTATAAATAGATAAGCAGCAGGAAACGGGGACAGTACAAGAAGGGTAGACAATGGAAGTTAGTATAGATAATAAAAAACGCAGGAAAGAAGAAGAACGAGAGGAACCAAATATAGTAAAGCAAATGGCTAATAAAATAGAACTGGAAAATAGAAAAGATATGGATAGTATAAAAGAATATAGAGCAAAACATTCATCCTTAGGGATACCAGAAATTTTGATAATGAATAAAGACAGATTAGGTAAAAAGTCTAGACGAAGTTCCATAGAAAATAACGATAATGGATAAGATTCTAAATATACGCACGATCAATATTTCTGGCTTCAAAGATATAGGTAAACAAATAGAAATGTTAAACTTAATATTAACTAGTCGTATTGACATTTTAAGTATTCAGGATACGAATATTGTAAGTTTTATTGAGCTAAGATTATTAAAAAGAATTTTTACAGAATACAATATTTATAGTTCTTTTGCAATTAGAAGAAGTACAGGCGTTTTATTGTTAATTCATAAAACTATTAAAGTACAGGATTTTAGAACCGATAAGCAAGGTCGTGTAGTAACTGTAGACGTAGAAATAAGTAATCATCAGATAAAAATTGTTGGTTTATATGCACCTCCTAACAGCGTTGAGAGAAAGGAATTTTTTAAAAATCTTATAGAATTTTTAGTTGGTGGAAGGGAGATTATACTTATGGGTGATTTTAATATTGTTTTATCGGTTTTAGATAAAAACGGGATTTTACAATCGGACAGCTCGCAAGGTATTTTTTGTAAGATTTTAGAAGATTTTAGTTTTATTGATACTTACCGTTTTAAATATCCACTAGATTCGGGGTTTACTTGGAAAGGGAAGGGTTTAGAGGAACGATTGGATCGCGTCTATATCTCTGAAACATTAAATAATATTTTAGACATATACTTAATTGAATTAATGCATGAAAATAAAAAGCTGTCAGATCATAAGATGTTGGAAGTAAATATTCGGTTAGCAGGTAAAGAAAAGATACGAAATAGAATAAAAATCACTAAGGAAATTCTGGAAAATGATGAGTTTATTACTCAAATCAAGAGACTACTTGATTTAAATAAACAAAACATCGATTGGGAGGGTTAGATTAATTTAAAAGAAAAGATTAATGAACTAGTTAAGAAAACATAAAGAAATATTAAAAAGAAAATATTCAATTATATAAATAAGTTGCAAAGAGACTTGACTAAGAACATCTTACAACAGAATTATAGTGAAATTAATAATATCGAAAGAAAAATTAGTAATGAAACTCAACGAAGAAATAAGGAAAATTATATAAGACATAAAATGGATAAATTTAGTATTAAAAGAGAAGCAGAAAAGCATTTATTCAAAAAGAAAATTAAAATAAAAGAAAATTTAGAAATCTATCAGTTAAAGGTTAATGATAATTTAATTAAAAATACAAAAGAAATACTTACCAATTTTGTTGAATTCTATATAGACTTATTTAAAGATGCACGATCTGACTTAGCATATTGAGAAGCTGCTACAAAGGAAATCGCACCTATAAAAGAAAAAGAAGCAAATATATTAAATAGAGAAATAGGTAAACAATAGATATATGACGCGATCCAAGAGTTACATGTTAGGAAAGCACCGGGGTGGGATTCTTTAAACGCGGAGTTTTATCGTTTTTTCGGGGAAGATTTTAGTGATTTACTTTATACTCTTTACAATTTTAGCGATTTTAGTAATTCTTTTAGTTATGGAAAAATGATTTTATTAAATAAAAAAAATATAGTGGATGAACATGTATGCGATTTTAGACCAATAACTCTTTTAAATCTCGATTATAAAATACACAGTTTTATTGTGGCTAAGCGAGTAGAAGAAATGTTTAGTAATAATATAGTAAACACACAAAGCGGTGGCATTAAAGGAAAATCTATACACGATAATATTTCCTGTATGAAGATGATTTGTGACTTATACATTGAACAAAACCGCCCACTTTCCATCCTCTCGGTTGACGTAAGTAAAGCCTTCGACACAGTTAACAGAGAAATTTTATGGAAATTTTTAGATAAGTATGGCCTAAACGAACAAGAAATTAATTTTATTAAACGCCTATATAAATCACCCTATACTTCTATATATTTAAATGGTTATAAATCAGAAAACATTGCTTGTAACATCGGTGTGAGGCAGGGATGTCCAACGTCAATGATTCTTTTTACTATTTACATTAATGTTCTTTTGAATAATATATATAATGATGAGTTAGTGACTGCAGTGCATATCCCTGGGATAAAAGAAAAGATAAAATTTATAGCCCACGCCGATGATGTTAGTTTTTTCATTTTAAACGATTTTAGCCTCGAGCGTATTTTTAAGCATTTACACGTTTTTAGCTTTTTAACAGATATGAAAATTAACGAAAATAAAAGTAAACTTTTAAAGGTAGTGGGTGATATTGGAATAATATGAACAAGATCGAAAAAGTTAACGATATGAATGTATTGGGTATAATGTTTGGTGAAAATGCCCACAAAAATAATCTATATCAAATTAAAAAGAAAATAAATGATACCGTAAATGAATGGAAACAAAACTGGTTATACTTACCTGAGAGAGTAACAATCGTTAAAAAAGTTATAATACCAAAAATTATTTATACACTTTATTATGTAAATATGAGTTCTGATGAAACAAAAGCTATAGAAAGAATGCTTTACCTTTATATCTGGAATAATACATTTGAACCGCTTAGTAGGAAAATTATGAAAAACAACGTCAACCTGGGAGGATGGGGAGTGTGGGATATCCAGAAATTTGAAACTGCTTTACAACTATCTATTATTTTAAATAATCTTTTATATAAATCGCATCCCATATTTTATGTTTTACAATATATTTTAGGTCCGGTTACGAAACGCATTTCAAATAGTAATAGTATGTTCCCGTTTTTAATTACCAACAAACGATCTTTTAAAAGGTGGAGGGAGTTGCTAAACCAAATATTAGACGATAAACCTGAAATTGTGAATAGTAGTACTAAAATAAGACCTGTACATATTTAGAATGTCATTCATAAACAACATGTTAATTCTAACATGCAGGATAGCCAAATTGATTGGACGTTAATATGGAAGAATGTACATACACTGCCTGCAGAATGGCTTAAGATTTCATGGCGTCTTTTAAACAATATTGTTATTACTAAGGAGTATAGATTAAGATTTAATAGAGGGGATGATGCAAATTGTCCACGATACGGTAACGTTGAGACTAGTAAACACATCTTTTTTGAATGCGATATCGCACAATCAGTTTGGGGGTGGTTAGCAAGTGTCTATAAAATTCATATAACCTGGCAAAATATTAAATATCATGTTGATTATTGCGTTCGTGGGCAAAGCGGTTACTTTTTAAACTGGATGATTGCTCTAATCAAAAGAGCATTATAGAAAGCGAGATGCCTACTTGTTTTTGAAAGAAAACTATGTAATGCGTCCTTATTGGTCATTAAAATTAAACAAGAAGAGTCCTATAAGATTCTTAGTGATTTATGCAATATGAGCCAAAGGGAAATTGATAAGTGCTATAAAGGAACAGATCAGATCTTCAGAGTTAGCGATTTAAGTGTTATTTTTTGTGATGATTGGTAATTGTAAATAACTTGCAATTTATTTTTGTTCTACTAACTTCTATGTTTTGATGTTTATGTTATATTATACATTTATATATTTTTACATTCGTTTTTTGAATTTTAATTACGTGAGGTTTTTCACGTTTTGTGTTATCTGATGTTAATATTCCTGTGATGATGTTAGTTATATTTTTGTCTAATGTTAATTTACTTATATGGATATTTAATTTATTTTAAACCAATTTAATTGAGTTTTTGTCTTTTATGCTACTTACCTGTTGATGTTATAATTTCCTTTGCGAATCTTAATGTTGTTGAGGTTCCTGTAAATGAAATTCTATATTATAATAATTATAAATTGAAATTAAACTAGAAATATACTTATTGTTTATTGCGGGTTATTTTAACCTGTAATTATGTATTTCTTGTATGTAATACACCGATATTTGTGTTGTACCTAAACTAATAGTTGAACTCTATTGAGTTAATGTCTATTAATTATTATTTTTGTGTTACTTACCTGTTTATATTAAGATGATGGTATTGATGTTCCTGCAAAAGAAATTATATATTTAGTATAAAAATTAATTTAAAATTATACTTACCGTTTGTTACAGGCCTTTTTGACCTGTAGTCCTATAAATGAAATTGTCTTGTGTAATTAATATTACACTAAGAATAATTTTTCTTTATGCTTTTAGTAAGCATTTTATTATTGTATTTATAAATTTATTGTCGGGTTTATTATGTAACTAACAAATTGTTTTCTTTATGTCGGTTCTTTTTTGTTTGTATATAACATTTTTGTAAGTTCGGTTCTGCCTAAGAACAGATGTAAATGGTGAACAACTATTGAGGAGTATGTTAGTCACCATATGTTTGCAACAATTTTTCAAACTTTAAAAACTCTTAGTATCTGGTCGCTTTCCTGGGCTGGGGCCTTTGCCGGCAGCCTATAGGAGCACAGAGACCTGCCGTTTGGTCGAGGCCATAGGGTAGCGACCCGCCGTGCTGGGGCCTTTGCCGGCAGCAATACGGCATGTTTTTTGGATCTGCGGGTATCGTTTGCACTCCTCCCTTTGGGGGGCTCTGCACTCGGTACTGAGCGGGGACTTGGATCCCCATCAAACTTTAAAAACGCAGTATCTGGTTGCCATCTTTTTGCTTTTGGTAAGTATTTTTCGCTATTCTAGCCTTTTCTAACACCTTCTCTCTTCGTCGTATCTCCGGCCTGCACAGTTGAAACACATTGTGTATTCGCTGGTTATATAACTTCTTTTTTGTCCCCCCTTTCCCCCTTTGGGGTGGCTGACCTTTGGTCTTCCCCCCACCTCGTCTTCCCCCACTCTAGGGTTAACACTTCTCCCCTATCTTACTGCGCATTTGATCTTGGCCCGGTGCGTGTGCCTTGTGAACAACTTTTTTGAATATCAGTTAGTGTGTGTTCTAGTGTCGTGTTTTGGTGCTTGTGTAGTGAGTTGTGGATTAGCAGCCATTATCAAACATGGATTTACCACCCTCGACATCTGCATCGGCCTCTGCCTCGGCAGTGCTGTCATCACCCTCATCACCGGAGCCCATGGTTCAGTGGAGTAAGCTGATGGATGAAAAGTGCCCCATCATCCCTGAGGATGTTAGGGAGGATGGTGATCCAGGTCTAGCAGCAACGGCTGTCCCATTAACGGAACCACCCGTTGACGAGGACATGGAGTCATCCAGCGCAACAGTGGTAGAAGAAGAACTAGACATGTCTAAAAATCTGACAACAAGAAGCTCAATTCGTGTAGTGGTTAATGAGAGAATCAATATCACTGACATTATAGATGCTTGTGAAGGAATAATAGGACAGGCTGGAAAAGTGAAGCAGGTGTGCATCAAACCAAGGAACATTGTTGAAATAGGATTTTACAAACCAGAAGATAAGGAAAAGATGATTGGCCACTCCATAAAGGTAGGCAACTTTAGTTATTTATGCGAAAGCCTAGAAGAAGATCTTGTGACTGTAACCATAAAGCATGTACCCGCGGAGATAGAAAAATGGGTTATAGAAAAGATGGTAGCTCCCTATGGGAAGGTAATAAAGGTCCTAGTGAATACTATCACACATAACAACATTAAATATCGTACTGGGATATTTAGAGCAATAATAAAAACTAGAAAATTAATACCTAACTATTTAGATCTCTTAGGGAATAAGGTTGAGCTCACGTATGTCGGTATGAAAAAACAGTGTAGGAGATGCGGGAGTTTATCTCACCTAATTAAAGATTGTGACATCAAATTATGTCACCGTTGTAAGAGCCCCAGCCATCTCATAAGAGACTGCCCACATTGTTATAACTGTCGTAAGATACATGACAAATATACCAACTGCCCATCGCCAACATTTTCAAAAATCCTAAAAAGGGGAGCCAGAAATAAAGGGAACGAGAGCAAAAGGGAGAGAAGTATAAAGAGAGCTAAAAGACAAATAAAATTCAATGAAAGTGAAAACGGAAACAACGGATGTATTAGAGACCAGGAAAATCAGAGAGAGGGGGAGGAGATAATAATAGCCGATTTAAAGAACCAAGAGACAAACAAAAATAAAGACAAAAAAAACAAAAATATCACAAATAACTTAGAGATAGATGATACGAGAACACAAGAGAGTAAGGAAAAAGAAAATATAGTAACTGATAGGACAGAACAGGAGACAAACGAAAGCCAGATAGAGGAAAACAAAGAGGAACAAAACATATGGGAAAACGAAGAAAGGGAAGAGAACAGAATCAGATAATTTTAGAGATAAGCTGTTATCCATAAGTTTGGATGCTAGCTTATCACAGCAGGAAATAAGGGAAGAAGTAGAAAAGGTTATAAAAGGAGACAAAAAGGGAATAAGAAAGAGCAAAAGAGTGAAAGTACAAAACAAACAATGGTAAAATTCGATAACCAACTAATCAATATTAAGTCTGTAAACATTTCTGGTTTTAGAAGTCAAATAAAACAAATTATCATGGCAAATCTACTTATGACAGAAAAAACTGATATTCTGATGATGCAGGACACTAACATGTATGACCTATATGATATAAGAAAATTAAGGAAACTTTTTGCAAATTTTAATATCTATACCTCCTTCGCTAGTAGACGTAGTACGGGCACAATAACTATGGTTAATAAAAGGATTAAAGTAGATGACTTCAAAACAGACTCTAAGGGTAGAATTCTCACCATAGATATTCAAATTAGGAATAAGAAGATAAAGGTGGCAAACATCTATGCCCCACCCAACCATGCGGAACGAAGAGAATTCTTTAATGAAATTAACAATTATTTAGGTGGACAGAGAGATGTAATAATGGCAGGTGATTTCAACTGCGTGCTGAGCCAGCTAGATAAAAAACACCCCACTCTTCCCAGACAGTTCGAGAAAGAACTTGGAAGAACTGATCACAAATCAAAATATGAAGGACGCATACCGCTCTCTTTATCCCAACCACAACGGTTTCACATGGGAAGGCCAAGGCATAAAGGAGAGGCTAGATAGAATATATATTGATAAACTATTAGGAAAAATCAAACTTTTTGGAGTAAATGACTTGATATGGGAGGGGAAGAAAATCTCAGATCACAAAATGATGAACATGGATCTGCTGATTGAAAACACAAAAAAAAGAACAAATAAAATAGTAATTAACAATATCATGTTAAGTGATAATGAATTTATCAGAGAAACTAAAAAGTTACTAGATGATAATAAGGGAGATATCACATGGGAAAAATGGATAGAGATAAAAAGGAAAATACTAAAAATAGCAGAGAAAGTTTGGAAAAGAATTAAAAAAGACAATTTTAACACTCTAAAACAGTTACAAAGAGAGCTCAGTTATAATATCATCAATAATAATTTAAACCAAATAGAGAAAATAGAGAAAGAGATTAGTAATGAAATGGGAAAAAAGATAAAGGAGAGTTATACCTTATACAAAATGAGTAGGCTGGGTATCGGGAACAATGCAGAAAATACCATATTCAAGAAGAATAAAAAGAATAAAAGCAAAATCAATATAGAAACATTAACAATAAATGACAGGATGACCAATGACTCGAAAGAAATTATTGATGAGTTCAGGAAATTCTACACCACCCTCTACAAAGAGCCCAAAACAGACTTTAATTATTGAAACGAAATTGAAAAAGTAATCGAACCCATAAAAGAAAAAAGTAATAACATATTAAATAGAGAAATTTCAAAAAATGACATTAAACAGGCCATTAAAGATCTCCACATAAGAAAGGCCCCAGGTAAAGACAACATTCCTGCCGAAGTGTACAGATTCTTTAGTGACGACATCACTGACTGCCTTGTTAAACTTTTCAAACAAAACCCTTTCGTGGGAAACTTTAATCAAGGGAAAATGACTCTCATCAAGAAAACTGACAAGGATAATAGCACAGTGAATGACTATAGACCCATTACTCTGCTAAATGTGGATCATAAGATTTATAGCATTATTATAGCCAACAGATTAAATAAAATATTTGAAGACAAGATAAGCTCCACTCAGACAGCAGGAATAAAGAAAAGAGCAATCCAAAATAATACTATGTTTCTAGGCCTTCTTCAATATGTCTATAAAAAAAGACAATCACCTTTATCCATACTATCCATTGACGTCCAGAAAGCGTTTGACACAGTAAATAGAGAGGTACTTTGGAAAATATTAGATTTATACGGCTTAAATAAACAGGAAATAGATAATATCAGAAAACTATATAGCTCACCAAAAACGAAAATCAGTATAAGTAACAGCGAATCTGATAACATAAATTGTGAAGCTAGTGTCAGACAGGGTTGCCCCTGTTCCATGGGACTATTTACAATCTACATCGAAGCCCTCCTACAAATGATCAATAAAGAAAACCTAATTCCTTCTGTGCACATTCCAGGGATGCAAAAAGTAATCAAATATATTGCTCATGCTGATGATATCATCTTTATAATCACAGATAATGTAGCACTCAACAAAACAATAGAAAAAATAAAAATCTTTAGCAGCATAACTCAAATGAAAATAAATGAAGCCAAAAGTAAAATAATAAACATCTATGGGAGCATTAAATGTGACAATGTGAAAATCAGCACTGTGGACTCCATGAAAACATTGGGGATATGGATAGGCAAAAATAGTACAAATCTCAACAAGAAGGATATGCTAAATAAAATAAATGAAACCATTGATCGCTGGAAAGACATGTGGCTTTACCTGCCTGAGAGAATCATAGTAGTGAATAAGATAATTATAGCAAAGATAATGT
Source organism: Centruroides vittatus (assembly GCF_030686945.1). NCBI lineage: Eukaryota > Metazoa > Arthropoda > Arachnida > Scorpiones > Buthidae > Centruroides > Centruroides vittatus. The sequence goes on along the minus strand of NW_027120667.1, from coordinate 20,906 downwards.
ATCAGCTGTACACAACCAATCTGAGAAAAAAGGACATTACTGATCTAGAAAAACCAATATACCAATACATATGGCAAAAGAAATTCGAACCACTGAAGAGAAAAATAATAAGAAATAACATAATGAATGGTGGGTGGAGAATATGGGAGATAAAAGACCTTGAATATTCCCTACAGACATCAAACATAATAAACGCTATTAAAACTAGTGATCATCCCTTGGCGAACATAGCAAGGTATATCATTGGGCCAGCCACAGGAAAAATTCAATCGCAGAGTAATGCCTTCCCCTTTCTTATTGATAACAACAGCACCTTCAGTCAATGGCGAACAATAATCAATACTATCAGTGAAAATGATCAGCTCATAAACAGAATAAAACCTACAGTAATCTATAACATATTTCATAAACATTCTCCCAATGAAAACCTAAGTGACACATCTGTAAATTGGACAACATGTTGGAATAACATCAAGACCCTCCCTGCAGAATGGAGAGAAACAGCATGGAGTTTAATCAATAACATCGTAATGTGCAAAGCCCTCCTCTACAAATTTGGTATGACAAGGGATAACAAATGCCCACGCTGTGGAAGGGAAGAAAATAACCTTCATATTTTTTATGAGTGTATAATTGCCACCCAAATATGGAGATGGATAAATAAAGTATTCAAAACAAATCTCACTTGGCACACCATACTCTATCACGTTGATTTCCCGGTGAGAAATCAAAACACTTACCTTATCAATTGGTTGATGGCTGCCACAAAAAGACATCTGTGGAAGGCAAGGTGCGACCTAATCTTCAATAACAAAAGATACAATGCCACACTATTGGCAAACAAAATTAGAGATGTGGTAAGCTTAAAAATAAAAGAAGATATCAAAGAAATAAAAGAGAAGGATTTTAACATCTTATATAGAGGCACAGAAATGGTGATTTGGAAGAAGGAAGACGACGAGTTCACCTTAAACGACCAATGGGATTAGTCCTGGACTTCTTGGCTCCCTCCGCTCTGACTCCCCTCTCTCCTTGCTTCCCGGCTGCTACCTTTTGTCAATGTCGACCTTACGTAACCCTCCTGCACTTTTGTGCGATATCTCCGCGGTCGCACCAGTGGCCAACTATGCATCTACTTATCTAAGACTATATGCTTGAATACCGGATTATATAAAACTATGATTGTATAGTGGATTAAGATTGTGTATGCCTACTCTTTGTATCTTTACATCAATCAATCTGTGTATAATTTGCACTAATTCTATGCATGTCTGTCTGTTCGGTTAATGCTTTTATCAAACTATACGTAAATAATGTATGTCTATTGCCAATGTGTAATCTGTATATTATCGTACATTTCAATCTGTGTAAAATGTGTATCAATACTATGTAGTCTTGTCTGCCTAGATAACCTATTATACTAATATAATAAAAATAAGAAAAAAATTTTGTTATGTAAGAATAATGTAAAGGAACAATAGTTATACTTATGCATCAATCACTCAATAGATGTCAATCTGTCTAGATAACTTGACATACTACAAAATATAGGTGTAATGTTTCTATAATGTTAATGTTTCTCTATTTTGTATTTTTGCGTATATAAATGTGACACTCCCAATGTGAGTCATGTGGATGTATGCTCTACACCCAACTTCTGTATATACTTATATTTATTCATCAAGAGTGTAGTGAACTTATCTTTGTAATCAAGAATCTGTAAGCAAAATGTATGTAATTTGACCACCTTTTATAAGGAAAATTGTTTTCCCTGAGAAAAAAAGTATTGTATTGATCTGAATGAAATAATAAACTTTATTTAATAGTATCTGTTCAGTTGACTTAGCCACTTATTAATCTTGCTTTATTTTTTACAGTTTTTACCGCTTGGAAGTGCCATTTTTGCCTGGTTTTATTGGAGTTTTTTATTGTTCTACAGTTTTTACGTTTTTACCGATTCTCTACAACAGTTTTAGCCGTCTTGGTAAGTTTTTGTGGACTTTTACTGACTTTTTGTTAACCTCTGCTTGCCGACTAGTTCGGCTTTTTCAGCCGCTTGATGAGTACCCCAAGCTCATCGGCGAGTCGACCGACTGCTAAGGACCGTCAGAAGGACACACCTCGTCCTTCGACGAGTCGGACATCCTCGAGAGATCGGGAGCAGGTAGCTACGATCTTGCCGGCAAGTCAGCCGAGTTCTGTTGGCCACCAGACGGGTTCCCCTCTCCCGTCGGTGAACAAAATTGCTCCCGAGGATCGTCGAATGAGTCAGTTTATGACTGGTGCCACAAGTAATGTTGGAGAAACACCAAGTGGATCCGGATGTTTAATTCCTGATGAAGGATCTTCGACCAACGTACAGGATGAAATCCAGGACGGGGATGTTGCAAAAGAAGCGGAAGAGGTGATTAGAAAACAACAGGAAAGGATGAAGAGATACAAGGAGATAAGGTCAGTGAGAATTATCACAAAAGAAAAAATTGATACAATGGAACTGATACAAGTACTAGAAGAAACACTTGGAAGAAAAGACAGTGTAGAACAGATATGTTACCATCCCAGAAACGTGGTGGAGATCGGTTTTGAAACGGTACAAGACAAAATGAATATAATAGGAAAGGAGATAAAGGTAGGAGAGTTTTTATATATGTGCGAAAGCTTGGAAACAGAATTAATAGTTCTAACTGTAAGATTGGCACCGTGCGAGGTAGACAAGGAATTAATCAATGATATGTTAGTCCATTATGGGAAAATAATTAATATTACAGCAAATACTTATCCAAGTACTAAGGTAAAGACTGGAACATATCGTGTAATTATATTGACTAGACAACATATACCTAATTTTGTTGAAGTTTTGGGACGACAAGTCCAAATTCTATATGTCGGTCAACAAAAATAATGTAAGAGATGTGGGAGTTGGGATCATGATATAACGACATGTACTGTGAAATTATGTTATATCTGTAAAAGCCGGCATCATTTAAAAAGAGAGTGTGACACATGTTATAACTGTAAGACTAAGCACGATAAAAACAGTAAATGCACGGAATTAACATTCGCAGAGGTATGCAAAAAAGGCCCTAGATCAAAAAGTATAGAAAGAAAACGTGAGAGAAGTTTAGAGAATATAAGCATGACAGTTAGTACAGTTGAAAATAGTGAGGTGAATGAATTAGAAAAAGCTAAGCAGCAGACATTACACACACTAGAAAGTATGGAGACAAATGAAAGAGAAGATAAAAAACGTAGAAGGAGTAGTGGGTTAATTGATCCTAGGGGTAAACGTATTTCGTTCAAGAAGAGATTGAAAGACGTGAAAGTATGAATAATTTGCAGATAGAACTAAATAGGTTATCTCCAATAAAAAAAAGTAATTTGATAAGTTTTGAAATAGATCCGGGAAGTGAGTCAGAAAGTAAAAGATCTAAGACAAATCTAACTCCTAAAAACGATAATGGATAGTAAAACTAATATAAATATTCGTACTATTAATATTTCCGGTTTCAAAAGCATTATAAAACAGGTTGAAATTTTAAATTTAGTTCTCTCAAATCGTATTGACATTTTAGAGATACAAGATACAAATATAGTAGACTTTATAGAACTTAGATCTTTAAGAAAAATTTTTGTAGAATACAATATTTATAGCTCATTCGCAGTACGTAGAAGTACGGGGGTATTGCTATTAATTCACAAAAACATAAAAGTACAAGATTTTAAGACTGATAGCAGAGGAAGAGTGGTCTCAGTAGATATAGAAATAGCAAATAATCAGATAAGAGTTATAAATATATACGCACCTCCGAATACCACTGAAAGGAAAGAGTTTTATAAAAATTTTATTGAATTTTTAACTGGCGGGAGAGACATTATTTTTATGGGTGATTTTAATAATATTTTATCAGTTTTAGATAAAAATGGAAATTTACAACCAGATAGTTCACGGGGAATTTTATCTAAGATTATACAAGATTTTAATTTATATGATACTTACCGTTCATTTTATCCATCGCATTTTGATTTTACTTGGCAAGGGAGGGAAATCAAAGAGCGCCTGGATCGCGTCTACGTCTCTGAAACATTAAATAATATTCTAAGTATATCCTCGTATGAAATAAAATATAATAATAGGAAAATATCAGATCATAAAATGGTTGATGTTAATATATGTATAGCAAATAAAACAAGTGTACAAAATAGAGTAAAGATAACAAAAGAAATATTAGAAAATGAGGAATTTGTAAGACAAACAAAACGAATGTTAGAAAATAGTAAAGATAATATTAATTGGGATAGTTGGATAAATTTAAAAGAGAATATCTGGAAATTAGCTGAAAAAACATGGAAAAATATTAAAAAGAAAAGATTTAATCAGGTGAAAAAATTGCAAAGAGAATTAACAAGGAATATATTACAAGAAAATTACAATGAGATAAGTAGAGTGGAAAGAGAAATTAGTGACGAAATAGAGAAGCGTAACAAAGAAAGTTACGTAAATCATAAAATTGAAAAATATAGCATCTAGAGGCAAGCTGAAAAACATTTATTCTCAAAGAAAGTAATATTAAAAGAAAGCCTAGAAATTAATAAATTAAAAGTTAATAATAATATAGTAACAGATATCGATGATATACTTACCCAATTTGTTGGTTTTTACTCTGAATTATTTCATGAAGCAGCTACAGATGAAACTTACTGGGAGATGATTATTAAATGTATTAAACCTGTAAAAGAAAAAGATGATAACATTATAAATAGAGAAATTAGTAAACAGAATATTAGTGATGCGATTCAGGACCTACATACGCGAAAAGCTCCGGGGAGGGATTTTTTAAATGCAGAATTTTATCGTTTTTTCGGGATGATTTTATTGATTTATTTTATAAATTATACAATTTTAGTGATTTTAGTAGCCTTTTTGGTATGGAGAAAATGGTTTTAATAAATAAAAAGAATGCGACGGATAATAGTGTTAGCGATTTTAGACCTATTACTCTTTTAAATTTAGACTACAAAATATACAGTTTTATTATTGCTCGGCGTTTAGAGAATATTTTTAGCAACAATATCGTTAAAACACAAAGTGGTGGCATAAAAGGCAGAACAATACACAATAATTTATTCTGCATGAAAACAATAAGTGATCCTTATATAAACTGTAACCGACCGCTCTCCATTATCTCAGTTGACGTCAGTAAAGCCTTCGATACCGTGAATAGAGTTATTTTATGGAAAATTCTTGATATATATGGATTAAATGAGAATAAAATTAATTGCGTAAAAAGACTATACACGCTACCCTATACGTCTATATATCTCAATGGCAAAATGTCTGAAAATATAGTATGTAACATAGGGGTAAGACAGGGATGTCCCTCATCGATGATATTATTTACAATTTTTATTAATGTTTTACTTGAAAATATACAAAATGATGATTTAATTGATGCTGTTTATATACCGAATAGATGTGAAAAAATTAAATTTATAGCTCACGCAGACGATATAAGTTTCTTTGTTTTAAATGATTTTAGCTTGGAAAGGATTTTTAAATATTTTCCAAGTTTTTAGTCTTTTAACTGGTATGAAGATAAACAAAAATAAATCTAAATTATTGTCTGTAGTGGGAAATATAGGATATAATATAAATGACATTGAAAAAGTACAAGATATCAAAATATTAGGCATCTGGTTCGGTAGAAATTCACATATAAATAATTTGAACAGAATTAAAAAGAGAATTAGTAAAGCAATACAAGAATGGACAAAAATCTGGTTATATTTACCTGAAAGAGCTATAATCGCAAATAGAGTACTAATATCTAAGGCAATTTATATTTTATATTATACAAATTTAAATGCAAGTGAGGCTAAATCCATTGAAAAAATGATCTTTTCTTATATTCGGGCTAGTACATTTGAGCCATTAAGTCGAAAGATTATGAAGAATGACGTCAACTTGGGAGGGTGGGGAGTTAAGGATATTAAGTCTTTAGAAACTTCTTTACAATTATCTTTAATTTTTAATAATCTTTTAAATAATATACACCCCGTTTTTTATATTTTACAATATATTTTAGGACCCGTTTCTAGGAAACTTTCTAATAATAGTGGTATGTTCCCGTTTTATTTAAGTAATAAAAAATCTTACAAGAGGTAAAGAGAACTTATTATACAAGTTTTAAATGACAAACCGGAAATTATAAATAATGATAAGATAAGACCCATAGAATTTTACAAGATTATTTTTAAACAACATGTAAACACAAACATGCAAACAAGCCAAACAAACTGGAATTTAATTTGGAAGAACATACACGAGTTACCTGCCGAGTGGGTAGAGATTTCCTGGCGAATTTTGAATAACATAGTCATAACAAAAGAATATTTATTGAGATTTCATAGAAATAACAATGCTAATTGCCCACGATGCGGTCAAACTGAAACTATTGAACACATTTTCTTTGAATGTGATATTGCAAAATCAGTATGGGGATGGCTTGTTAATATTTGTAGAACTCCAATAAATTGGGAAATTGTTAGATATAATATTGGATATTGTACAAACAGGCAAAGTAATTATTTTCTGGCTTGGATGATCGCGTTAATTAAGAGATCATTATAGAAAGCAAGGTGCTTTATGATATTTGAAAATAAGTGGTGCAATGCGTCATTAATGGTGTGTAAAAATAAAACAAGAAACAACATATAAAATAAAAAGTGATATTTGTAATATGACGCAGAGAGAGTTTAATTTAAAATATAATGGTACAGATAAAGCCTTGAGAATAAGCGGTTTTAATGTTTTATTTTGTGATAATTGGTAACACTTTTATAATTGTTTGTTCTACTAACAGTTTATTATGTTGTATTATACTTTATACATTTATATTTTTTTACATTTCCGCTTTTGGATTTTATTCTTTTGTCTATAAAATTTATATTCTATTTTGTATTTTGATATTATATTTTAAGAACTTATTTATGTCTAAAAATATATAAATTAAAATTTTGTTAATTATTGATACTTACTTTTTGTAATTGGAAACTTTCACTGTATAATGATGTTCCTAAAAAGAAAATAGTTATATTTAATGATTTATATATATTTATACTTACCTTGATGAATTGTTTCTATTTTTTGAAAGATTATAAAATTTTGGTAAAATTGTGTATAATATCTCATGTAATACTATATTGCATTTATGTAATTTAGTAGTTGATGATTGGGATAGGGCTAAATAAGTTTTATTATTGTTAGTTATATTTTAAGTTTGTGTTAATACTAATCTTGTTAAACTTATATTGTAAATTAATACTTATTGTCGGGTTTGTTTTTTGTAATTACTACTTGCCGTCTAACATTGTAAATAACCTTTTGTATTGTATACTGCACAGGGGGAGTGAATTGTAAACATTGAATTGAGGGTTTTCTGTTTTGTAGTTTGTGTACTCCCCCTTTTTAAAACTTTAAAACCACGCAGTATCTGTTCTTATCAGCTTGATATCTGATAGGGCCCCCATCGGGGGCCTTCAAATATAATCTGATTTTTGAAAATAGGCTAAGAACAAGAACTTGCTCCCTCCCAACCACAAGTTGCCCGAGTATTGCACTACATCTCAAGATAGCCCACCCCTTTGGGGGAAATAAATAACCAAAATTAGAAACAGACACAAATTAAGAAGAGAAAGAATTATTTCTCAACTTAATTTTTCTCAAGCTGATAAGAACAGAGTTGAAATATTTTTATGAAAAATATTTTTACACTCCCTGTATTTTATTTGATGTGGCAGAATCGAACAAATAATACTACATAACGCAAGTAGTCACTGTGCAGCGAATAAGAAGTAAACATTAAACAACGAGGAAGCAAAAAAATTATTTCCCAAAAATTCGAAAAAACCAATTTTTTCGAAATTTTCCATATGCAAAAAATCAAAAACGGAATCGGCTGTTTTCGTACAATACGATACACACGCTTGGAACTTTTTCGGAAGGGGGAAACAATTATATACTCGAACTTGCATCAGTACCACAATTACGCACCGAGACGAATGCCGGGGGCGTTTTCCTCCCTCTGGCTACTGATGGTCGAAAAGATTATTTGGCACCTATCTACACTTTTAAATGCGCTATCCAGTTACTTCCTGAAGCTTTTATCATCTCACCATTCTCCTCCTGACCTGATTTTCTGCGCAAAAACTGCTCCGTACGAAATGACGTCACAATTGAGGACATAGGAAATGAAAAAGACGTCTCCACACTTGGCGCGTCGGCACTTTTGATCTGTTTTTTATCGCTTCTCAGCCTTATTGGCTAAGATCAAGCCTTGTTTGTGTGTATCTGTTTTAGGTGTTTTTGGGTGTTTTCGAGCACCCAAGTCATCGCTTCTCGTCCAAGCTTCTTAGGTTGTGTTTGCAACCTAGGAAGCGCCTTTTTGTAAAATTTCCTTACTTAAAGAGGAAGTTCAGGCCTCTTCCGTGACTGAACTTTAACTAAAGTTAGAAAAGTTTTTCACTCTTTTTGCACTGGAGGAACCTGCCTGCGCATTCTAGCGTATTCGCAAGGAAATCCGGGTCAATATCCCCACGGTTGACCCCATCTTTATAGTAGGGCTTCCTATTTTCTTTCTATACCCATGGAGGGTATATCTTCAGCCGCTTGGGCGGACTGTGACCCAATGGAGGTCGCAGGACCAACCGAGGGTCCATACAGGGTAGTCGAGGCTAGTGTAGCTTCCTCCCAGATTAGTGAAAAGTTAGCTAGCTCAGGCAAGGTAGTGGTTAAGTCTACTCAGCCTGCTCCTAGTGGTGCTCCAAGGCACGTTGTTGCCTCTGCGCAGCCCACTTTCAAGGGAGTTAAGTTGGTGGGTATGAAGTCTGCAAAGGCTTCTACCCCTCAACTTAGTCAAGCCAGACAGGTTGTGCCTGCCAGTCAGGCAGGTGTTTCGGCCCCTAAGACCACTTACAGTAAGGTTGCTAGTGAAACTGCTCCCACCACCTCCGTTTCCTCGTCCGCTCCTGGGCCCTCAGTGTCCCAGAAGCCTAGCTTTGCTAAGGTAGCAGCACGTTGGGCTCCTGCAGCCACTGTGTCTGCTCATTCTAATAAGTTTTTCAATACGGAGCAGTTGAATGTTGGAATTCCTGCTCAGCACAAGTGTGCCAAGCCTGCCGTCCTTAACGGCAGAATGCGCAGGGTGCTTAGTGCCCATGTAACCGTTCCAGAAGGCTCTACCGTTGACGAGATTTTGGACGGCATTGAGCGCACCCTTGCGCCTGGGGAAGTCTCCCGGTTTGCGCCCATGGGCAAAGACCGGTACTTCGTTGGGTTTAGGTCGACCGAGAGTCGCCGCCTCCTTGTCACAACAGGTTTTGTGGTCAAGGATGTCAGGGTTTTCCCTGTCCCTCTAGATGAAAACATTACTACTGTCTTCATCCGGTTTCTTCCCCCGGAAATGGACCTGAAGGCAGTTCGCCTGTTAATGGGCCAATTCGAGCTGTGAAATCTGTGTCGATGTTAAAAGTCCCGGGCCGCCCGCATATCGACACGGGCACAGTCAAAATATGTATAGAAGTGAAGAGGCAAATCCCCAACATAATCTACTATGAGGGTGTGCCCCTGACCTTGGGTTATCAGAGGCGTCGAGCGCATTTGCCGACGCTGTCTAGAGCCCGGTCACGAGCAGAGAGACTGCAAGGCTAACCTCTGTGAAAATTGTCACAGCAGGTTTCATACTGCAAGATCGTTTCCCAAACCTTGTCGTGTTTGTTCGGAGATCACAGTATTCTATCCTGTGTTTCTAAAGGTACTGTTGAAGAAGCTGCAGCTTCTGACAACATTGAGATGGAGGTGTCTGTTAGATGCCTCTGTCTCCGTCTCGCCTTCTCTCGATCCTGCAAGAGGCCCAAGCTGCTCCACCAATTGTGGAGGAAACGGTCCCAGCTCCGTGTGTGGAGACTGGCTTAGACAATAAAGTAGAGAATAAGATAGTAGATAAAAAAGTTGAGGATAACTCTAAGCTAGATCAGCAAGAGCAGTCCATTAGAAGAGTGAGGACTAGAAAATAACTCTAGCTCTAAGGGTAAGGGTAGTGAATCCAGTGGTGACGAGTCCACCGCTGTTGGTTCTGAGGTTAGGAGTAGCAAGCAAGTTCGCCGCAGTAGACGTAAGAAGAAGGCCAGGGCTGGCATGTCCTCCGACCCAAGTACGGAGAAATACTAACCACCCTAACCATGAACATGTCACTTAAAATACGTCTAGCATCCCTTAATTGTAATGGACTTCGGTCCATTCCCCGGCAATTATTTCTTGCGTCCCTTTTACCCTCCCTTCAGCTAGATATTCTAGCCTTGCAGGAGACGTATTTTGAGAACATGCGAAGGGTTAGGGCCTTTAGGCCTAAAATAAGGGGCTATAATAGCTATTATAGCTTCTCCAGGGGTAGGAGCGGGGGAGTTGCACTCCTCGTCTCCTCCAGTATCACAGTCCAACAGTTCGTCACAGACAGTGACGGACGTTTAGTTTGTTTGGATATTGTTAAAAACAAAAAAACTGCTAGGGTTGTTTGTATTTATGGCCCCACGAGGTCTAGCTTACGTTCGGAATTTTTCCAAATTCTTGGCAGCTACTTAGCTACCAATAGAGACATATTTGTCATTGGTGATTGGAATGTGATCCTCCGTCCAGACGACAAGGAAGGAGGAAGCTGGTACCCTGATAGTTCTAGGAATAAACTCGAAGACCTCCTTAGTAATTATTCCCTCAAGGATGTGCAGCTTACTGTTTTGCCCGGCCACTCCATCTTTACTTGGTGTAATGGCAATGGCTCTATCAAGTCGAGGTTGGATAGGATGTATTCTAACATCCCTTCTTCTGCTTCCGACTTTTCTGTCCTACCTCTCTATTTCCAGGGGGCTCGGTTTTCGGACCACTCCCTGGTGATGGCTACTTTCAATCTATCCTGTTCTTCGAAACGTAACCGTTTCCTTCTCACCCCTGATATTCTTAGGGATGAGGAATTTCTGTCCGAAGCGGACACGCTACTAACCAGCATGCTCTCTCTATCCACTGTCAGCCTAGAGGATTGGTGTCGGACCAAGGGGGAGATCCTCCGCCTTGCCCGCTCAACCGATAGGCGCCTTCGCCGCAAGAGGCATTGCCGCTTGCGGATTCTTCAACGCTTCTTGTCTGACTGTCGCTGCAGCAAGGACGACTCTGGGTACATCGAAGGTTTAGTCAAGCAGGCTTCGGCCAGCATCTCTGCCCTTTTGACTAGTCGTTTCGAACACGCCCATGAAAGGTATAAGATCTCCCGTCTTAACACCCCGAGGCGTTTCGACTCGAATTTTTTTGGCCGTTATAGCAATGATAAGTCTAAAACTAACGTTCCCTCCCTTTTAAAGCACGATGGCACCTTAACTACCGACGACCGAGAGATTACCCAGGAGTTCTTTCGGCACTTTTCACAGTTCTTCGCCTCTGATCGTGTCGACTCATCCCAATGGGAAGACATGACCAAGGCAGTTCCTACTGCTTGTCTTCACCCTTTTCCAGATCTGTTTTCCCAGGATTCGGTTAGATTGGCCATTTCTGCTATGCAGGCTGGCAAGTCTCCTGGTCCTGATTGCTTACCGACTGAGTTTTATAGAGTCTTTTCTGATAAATTGTCCTCCCTTCTGCCCATGGTTTACAAGTCTCTGTCTCCCGACAACCCTAGTATTTCAAAATTCAACTTGGGACAGCTCTCTGTTCTTCCCAAGTCTAATAACTGCACAACCGTCCACCATTTTCGGCCTTTAACGCTTACTAACGTAGACTACAAGATCTACGCGCGTATCATTTACAACAAAATTGGTTCCTCCCTTGCCCCGTGTATTGTTAATACCCAAACAGGAGGTATTCCCAATAGATGTATATTAGATAATCTTAGTTTTATTAGGCTACTTAGTGAGTATTGCTCAAATAGGAAATGGCCGTTAGCTTTGCTTTCGATTGACCAATCGAAAGCTTTTGACCGTGTTGATCACGGTTTTCTTTGGCATGTTTTAAAAAAGTATGGCTTACCTGACGAGGTACTTTTGGCAATCAAAATTATGTATACCAAGGCTCATTGCCGCATTAGTGTTAACGGCCATCTCTCCGACCCCTTTCTGCTCGGAAAGGGCGTCAGACAGGGGTGTCCTCTCTCTATGTTTCTTTTCTCCCTTAGTATCAACACCCTCTTGGGTGAGGTACAAAGGGACTTCAGTATCTCAGGCTATCCTATGCCTGGGTACTATAAAGCGGACTACTATAAGTTCGTGGCCCATGCGGATGACGTCACCTTTTTTGTGAAAGACAACTGGGCAATCTCCAGAATCTTTGGCCATTTTGACAGATACTGTCAGGCCTCTGGAGCTGTCATCAACAAGGACAAGTCTTCTTTTCTTCCACTTGTTGGTTCTGTCTCCCTTCCTGCTTGTTTTTCTTACATCCCTGTGAGCCGTAGTGTTAAGATCTTAGGTTTATATTTTGGTGCCGACTCGGCCAAACAAAATATGAAGGAGATCGAAGTTAAAGTAAGGGACAAAATTTCCATTTGGTCGGGAAGCTATCTCTACTTTCCTAGTAGGATAGCTGTCTACAAAAACATCATGTTTGGCATTTGTGTTTATTATGCCTCTGTTTTTGGCCTGGACGCAGGCTTCAGGCATATTAATCGTCTCCTTTTTTGTTTTGTCTGGGGCAACAAGCCCGAATGGGTTAGTAGGAATATTATGTATAATACCAGAGCAAACGGTGGATGGGCCATGTTTGAGCCCACCCTCTTCTCTGCTGCTGCCCAAATTAGGCAGTTGGTCCTTGCCCTTAGTGCCCGCGATCACCCGGTCAGTAAGCTTTACTGCTTCTTTCTCGGGTATCGCCTTAAGTTGCTTTTACCTGATTACAAGGTAAACCTTATGCCCAAAGTGCTGGTTCCACCACCCTTTGTGAAAGTATGGTGCACGCACCTTTTAAAACTGTCACAATCTAATAATCTTCCTAATGTTAAGACTAAGGCTTGCGATATATATCGCCACCTTAGGCCCGACACTCCTCTATTTCTTTCACCGTTGGTCACTCAGGCCCAAATCGATTGGGCCACTGTTTGGCGCAGATGTTTTGATGGGTTTATACCCGAACACTGTGTCGAACTTCAGTGGAGAGCTCTGCATAACGCACTCTCCACAAGGGTTAAACTCCGGTCTATCGGAGTTTACGTTCAGAGTGAAAACTGTCCAATGTGCGACTCTTCGCCAGAAACGGCAGCACATCTTTTCTATTTCTGTAGGGTAGCGAGGAAAATTTGGGGTTGGATAACCCACCTCCTCGGACTGCCCTTTCTGTCACGTGAGAACGTAGTTCTTCACATACTGTTTAACAGAGGCACCACCTCTCCCTACGTGATTAGTCTTCTTATCCATATGGCTAAGCACGAGTTGTGGCTGGCCAGGTGTAGGAAGGTGTTCAACCACAAGATCACCACCCACCGCCTCTTTCGTACTAAAATCCGTGAGGCTCTAGCTATCAAGCTCCTCTCGGACTTTCAGTCTCTTCCAAGGGCTACATTTTTATCTTTCTGGGATACCCCGAACCAGATCTTATGGGTCTGGAGCGACGGTAAACCAACTCTCAACGATATTACATCTATCTCTTAAGTGCACAATAGTAATAAGTTAGTGTAGACTTCCATTAGTTTTTAATTTCTGGTCGTAGGGAAGTGGATTCCTCTTTTAGCCAGGTGGGCTGCCACTTCCCTTTAGTTTCTCTTCAGTCTTACTACATCTCTATGCCTTTTCCCATAGGGATGTAGTGTTAGCTTTTTAGGGAGTTTCTTCCTCCCTGTCCATCTTATCCAACGATTCCCCTGGCACCTGTCCAGTGGGATAGGATACTGTTTTTTTTATGTCTTGTGGCCGTTGACTCCCTTACCTTATGGTATGTGTGACGAGGCAACAACCACTGTTTTATTTCCATTAGTTCTTCTATCCTCGCAATACAGGGAATGGCTTTTTTAACAAAGGAGCGGTAAGGAGAAAGTGAGAGTGAAAACTGTCCAATGTGCGACTCTTCGCCAGAAAAAGCAGCACATCTTTTCTATTTCTGTGAGTAGCGCAACTGCTACCCTCCTGGTGCCACTGCGCCCCCCTACCATTTAAAGCCCTGTGCGGCGAGGAGGTACTGATTCGAGGATTAGTCAGTTATTGCGGACGCGGTTGGCAGTCTTTCGTCATCTCGCAGGGGATTATTTCCCCCCGTATAACATATATGAGACTCAGTATCTGTTCTTATCAGCTTGATGCTTTGGTATTAAGCTGACCATCCTCTCCCGCAAAAATTCGCCGACCGGACTCCGAGCCTCCCGCTCTCCGGGGTAAGTACTTTCTTTTTGGTTAACACTTTCCTGCTCCTTCTCACTTCCGCTGGAAGAGTGGCCTGCACAGTTTGAACGCATTGTGTATTCGCTGCTCGACCAGCAAACTTTCCCTATCGCCTCATTGGCCTTAAGCCGGTGAGCGCACTAGTCTCTTCCCCACTACTAGTGGAGCCTACGGGTCTACCACTAGCAGTCTTTCTCTTCCTCTCCCAGCTTCTTTTGGTTGGTTGCTCCGCACTCCAAAAAGCATTTCATCCCATACTCCTCCCTATCTACTCATCATCTTAGCATGCCCTCAGTAGCGCAACTGCTACCCTCCTGGTGCCACTGCGCCCCCCTACCATTGTCCGGTATGCCTGCCCGTTTACCTGTGACTATGTTGACCACAGAGGGCTCTTCAGGCACATGCGCTGCATACATGGGGGACACCTTCTCTTCAAATGTAGAGCCTGTGGCACTCAATCCACATATGTAACATTGGGATCACTCGTGTCCATCGTGATAAAGATTATGGCCTGGACGAGGCTTACCTAGCCTCTCAAGGCATCACTCCTGCCTCGACTGCCAATTCTCCATCTCCGGCCAATGCTCTCCCTACCACCTGCAACTAGCCCAGCCACTAACCGGACCAACAGGTTACACCAACGGCCTCTACGAGCCCCACTACTCGAGCTCCTTCACCGACTGGCTCTAGCGACGCCCTGCCACCGCTGATACGACGCCCACGCTGCCATAGACATCGAGCCTCAAATACCTCCTCTCCGACCAGCCAGCGATCAACTTCACCCACCGCCACCACTTCTACAACCCAGGTCAGCCTGCCACTGGCAACATCCAGGCCTCGTCGCCTGCCGACTCTAGTGGCGCCCTACCTCCCCTAGTGCGTCGCCCACGTCGCCGCACCTCTCAATCCTCCAACAAGCAGCTTACACCTACTGCCACCACTTCGGCAAACCAGGTAAGCCCTCTCGCCCACAGCCCACCTGCAAGACCGGCAATATCAGCACCCTCTTTCACGGAACCAGTCGACGCTACCTTAGGCGCTCCTGACGACGTGCACCCGGTACTGCCACACCTTCTTCCTCCGATCACACCCTCCGCACCCCAGCCTCGCACCACTAGTGCTCCTGAGGCCCCTACCTGGGTGCAACACTGGTGTGATCGCTTCAACGTTGCTGTTGACGGCAATATGCTGGACGCTATGGTCGAAGACCTTACATGTCTCGCCCAAAACATTTGTACTGTGACTGAAACCACCATCATCACTAACCAGCGTCCCACTCCACAATCCTCCATAGCCGAAAACGCCAGGAGCATACAACGTTTGTACAGGCTAAACTGGAAGAAAGCCATCGACCACATAATCAGAGGCCAACCCAAGTATTGCAGGATTAGCAGCCGTCAACTCCACAAACACTTTGAACAGCTTTATGCCAGCGAGCCACGCTGCTGCCCACCTAATCCTGCCTTCATCCCTCCTGGACCATGCCCAAAGTCTACCAACCCACTGGCAGCCCACTTCACTCCTCTGGAGGTAACTACCCGTCTCAAGAAGTGCCACAATACTGCTCCCGGCCCGGACGACTTACGCTACTTCCACTGGGCCCGTGTAGACCCACACGGCCACATTCTAAGTAGCACCTTTAACGCCGCTCTCCGGACCTCCTTCATCCCCTCCAGCTGGCAGGAGTCGAACACCATCCTCATCCACAAGAAGGGCGACCCGGATGACGTCGGTAATTGAAGGCCGATCGCCCTTTCTAACATCTTGGGCAAGATCTTCGCAGCCTGCCTGTCCAGCAGACTCCTCGCCTGGTGCTCGAAGCATAACATCATCTCCAACGCCCAGAAGGGCTTCCTTAGGCACGAGGGCTGTCTGGACCACAACTTCCTCCTGCAGTCTATCATACAGGACGCCAGGAGAAAGCGCAAAAGCTGACACATCGCCTGGCTGGACATCAGCAACGCTTTCGGGTCCGTGCCACACAGCACCATCATCCGCTGCTTACAGTGGAGCGGCCTTCAGAAAGACAGCGTCGAGATCGTAAGGAACCTCCTCCGCGATTGCTCTACCAAGATCCGAACGCACGACGAATACACCGAGGCCATCCCCATCTACTCTGGAGTTAAGCAGGGGTGCCCCCTGAGCCCCTTGCTCTTCAACATCGTCACAGAAACGGCGATCAGAAGCGTACAAAACCTGCGGAAAGGATACACCCTTGCAGGAGAGAAGATCGGTATCCTCGCATACGCCAATGATCGGGTCCTCATTAGCCAGACTCCCGACGGCCTCCAAACACAACTAGACCTCATATCCGACTGGGTCGACTGGGCAGGCCTTCGCTTCAACCCAGGTAAGTGCGCCACTCTCTCTGTTGTAGGTAAATCCCACACCACGAGCAACTACTCGTTCCGGCTACAACAGACCAGCATTTCACCGCTGAAGGAAAAAGGCTCCTACACTTACCTGGGCATTCCCACTGGTTTTACCACCCATCACACCAGTGAAGACATCGTTGCAGAACTTAAAGACGACATCTGCCTACTCGACGAGTCCAGGCTAGCACCCTGGCAGAAGCTCGACGCTATCAACACCCTACTTCTGCCCAAACTCACCTTCCACCTGCTGCTCATGTCCAACCCAAAAAAACGTCTCAACGACTTGGACCGCCAAATAAAAAAGGCTGCCAAGCGTTGGATGAATCTCCCGCAGCACGCTAGCGCCGAGATCGTCCACATCCCATACGACCATGGCAAGGGAAACATCACCAGATGCAGTACCCTCTCTGACATCTGCAAGGTAACCCACGGCGTCCACCTCCTCTCCTCTAGGGACCCCATGGTGAAATCCATTGCATTAAACTTCCTGCGTAGCGTCATCCGCAAGAGAATCCGACAGAAACCCTCAGAGGAAGACCTCTGCACCTACCTAAACAAGTCTATGAATAATGATTTCGGCTACGACCCTACCGACATCACTTCCACGTAGACACGCCTGCGTAAAGCCTCCCGAAGGCTGCAGAAAACGATGGACATCTCCTAGGTCATGCTCGACAACACCATTGCAATCTCCTCCAACGGCCTCCCCATACCTAGAAACGCCACATCCAAGATCCTTACCAATCTGGCAAAAAAATCACTCCTAAACAACCTCCTGAGGAAGCCAGACCAAGGCAAGGCCTACAAACTCACTGCTCAACACCCTGCCAGTAACCACTTCCTGAGGGACAACAAATACACCGCGTTTGCCGACTGGCAGTTTATCCACAGAGCCCGACTCAGTGTGGTACCCCTACACGGCCTTCGTCGCTTCGGTAACCTGTCCTCCAAATGCCGCAGGTGCGGTTACCCAAAGGAGACTTTGGCCCACGTCCTCAACCACTGCCGACAAAATCTCCACCTAACTACCGAGGAACAACGCAGTCCTGAGAAGGCTCTACCGTGCCGTCAACGATCCCAACATTACCATGAGATGTAAGCAATGCGTCCCCGGCTTCGAAGACAACTGCCGCCCAGACCTCGTTGCCATAAACGAAGTCACAAAGACGGCCACCATCGTTGACGTGGCCATTCCATTCGAAAATGGCCACGACGCCTTCAACCAGGTCAGAGCCCTAAAAATCAACAAGTACGCCGCTCTCACCCAATTTTACAGGTCTCAAGGCTACGACACATTCTGCGACGCCTTCGTCGTCGGCTCTTCTGGGGGGATATGACCCCAGCAACATTGCCGTCCTCCAGAGCCTGGGAATAGGGTTGGTTGGTTGGTTAGTTGAAGTTTATTGGCACAAGGGCCACATAGGCCAAGCTGCGCCACAACTTACGGTATATATATGTACATAAATAACAATAAAAATGAACAAAACAAAAAACCAATAACAAAAATATACAACAGTTAAACTGTGTATAACAACTACATGTATATGGATATAAATAAATAAATAATTAAATTTCTTTATAAATATTTGTAACTTTTAGAAAGTTCAATAATTTATCAACATTTGGCCTCTGGCCCAAAATCTCTTTAAAACTTGCATTTCCAAAATGCTGCCTACGAATCCGTTCAGAGGCGATGCAATTGCTCAGTATGTGCTTAACACTTACATTACAGTTGCAATACTGACATACAGGCTGGTCATCACCCTTCAAAAGGTATTGATGAGTCAGTCGAGTATGTCCAATTCTCAAACGAGTAAGAATGACCTCAGATCTCCTGTCATAAGGTTTCTTCTGTGTCCAATTTTCTATCACAGGTTTGATCTCGTGTAGTTTATTGTGGACTTGTGCGTTCCACACATTTTGCCATCTCTCCTCTAGTCGTTTTTTAACAACTAGCTTCAAGTCACCTCCTTCAATATGCATTGTATGCTGAGAAGGACTTGCTGACTTTGCAGCTGCGTCAGCTTCTTCATTCCCTCTTATACCTACATGGCCTGGGACCCAACAAAATTTTATAGAGAAATTCCTCGCAAAAAGATGGCAAATCAGCTTACGAATTTTAATCACTATGGAGTGAAAACTAGGTTCATACGAGATCAAAGCCTGAAGTGCACTAACTGAGTCAGTGTAAATCACGCAGCAACGATGACCTTTCCTATTTATATACTTTAGGGCTAAATAAATAGCCTGCAACTCCGCAGTAAAAATGGAAGAATTCGGTGCTATTTGCTCTGCCACGATTTCATCCTGGCAAACAAAGGCTAAGCCAACATAGTCATCCGATTTAGATCCATCTGTGTATATAGGAATTAAATTCCTGTCACGATGTTGAATTTCTGCGAAGTGCTGTCTATAAACGTAGTCTGGGGTGGTTTCTTTTAGAAACTGCTTTAAGCTTAAATCAACGTTTATCACAGGAATTGACCAAGGTGATATATTATCGACCTCGACCTGCGAAATGTTGCTTGTATCCAGGTCAATCGTGCTGCTTACATTCTCCATTCTTATGTCAAATGTAGGGACACTACTTGGGCGAGCTGCAAATAATCTCCTCAGCTGACTATCTGAACAATCAGCTAAAAGTTTATTTTGAGATCTCTGTTTAATGTAATAAAAAAAGAGAAAACTGTTCTCTCCTAAGAGATAGTGGAGGCTCATGAGCATCCACATACAAACTTTGTACAGGAGAAGTTCGAAATGCACCAGTGCACAAACGCAATGCTTGATGGTGGATTGGATGCAGCATCCGAAGAGTAGATTCACGTGTAGAGCCATACACAACGTATCCATAGTCCAGCTTAGAGCGAACAAGGGCCCTATAAATCCTGAGCATAGAACATTTGTCTGCTCCCCAGGATGAGCAGCACAGTACCTTTAAAAAATTCAGAGATTTTAACGCGTTCAGCCCTTAGCCCGAGATATCTCGGGCAAGTTGTATAGCGTTACAAAAAATAAGGTCCTTTAGGACCCCTAAAAAAATTTTTTTTTTTTTTGATTTTTCGGATGTTTTCTGTCTCCGAATTTTTTAAAAAATTTTTACCCGCGCGAAAAAATTTTATTGCGAGTTTAATTAACCTTTAATGACACGCAATTAACGCTTAATGGTTTTTTTATGGGATTTTTTTATAAAACTTTATTCTAGTGCGTCGATTTTACTTCGATAAAGTGATTTAAAGCTATTTTCTGATGTCAAAAACAGCATCCAATAGTTTTTTAATTTTTTTAATTAATAGATTTTATTATATATACGTTTAATTAAGTCGGGGGGGTCGGAAAATTCAATTAAAATCATAATTTTAAAAAAATATTTAGAAATATACCGCCATCTAGTATTCACCCTACTTTTTACCCTTCTCCTCCCGAGAGTTTCATGAGAATGTCCCGCAAAAGACGACACCAGCTGTTCTCAAGGTCATCCAGCTGTGTAAACAATAACACATCAATGTCAAGTTTCGCGCTAAGGCGAAACAAAGGAAATTATACTTTGAAGCTTTTTCTTCAAAATTAACACATTTCTATAATTTTTTTTTCGTTTTTATGTTTAACTACATTAAAATTAAAAAGTATTTAATTCGCCGGAGTCCCAAAGAGTTAAACATCTACTCTTCAAATTGCGCAAGTGTGATAAAAACGTCAGTTTTTGGTCAAACACAACACCCAAAAACTTTGCCTCATTGACTATTGGGATTTTAACCCCATTTAGGTGAATTTCCAGGTCCAGGTGCAAACCACGCCTTCGGCAAAAGTGGATACAAAAGGTCTTCTCTGCATTAAAAGTAAAACCATTGATCTTAGACCGATTGTCTATGCGGTTTAGCGAGGTTTGCAGCTGTCTCTCGATGAAACCCATGTTACTAGACTGGCAGGAGATCTGAAAGTCATCCACATACAGAGTGTGTTTCACACTGGGAGGAAGACACTTAGCTATGCTGTTAATTTTTACTAGGAACAGAGTCACACTCAAAATACAACCTTGAGGAACACCTTCTTCTTGTGTGAAAGGCCTAGAAAAAGTGTTGCCCATCCTGACTTGGAATCTACGATTCTGCACAAAGTTTTTTATAAAAA
>NW_027120666.1:0-13010 GCF_030686945.1 Centruroides vittatus | reverse complement strand
AAAGCATCTATTTCATCTTTGTGAAGCCATCTAAAATTATTTACGGGTAAGTATGCGCTCATTACAAACCCATAAAGATTATTTGCATCTATTGACAGAATATAATTATGAGGTTGATTTTTATCATATGTTTCGGGTATTAATGGATTATTAGCTTGCGCAAATCTTTTCCCTGCTAAACTTACTCCCCCCCTCATTCCACTTTCAATAAATAAATACATATCAAGATCATTAAATAATTCTAATTCAATTTTTGTCATTTTTAAACCACAATTCCATGTTAAATCAGGTGTTGTTATAAAATATACAGGATCTAAATTATAATATGTTAAACTTAATTTTCTAAAATTTTGGAATATATCTGCTAATAATATGGTATCAACATATTGATATAATTTTAAATAGTCCCTGAAAGTTTCACAGCGAAATTTTTTCCAAACTAATTGAGCATGATTATAATCATCATCTGTAATATTTTCTCCTGATAATTCGTTATAAAAACATTTTTTTGGGGGTAGCCGTATTTCATCTAATATTTCTTTGTTTTTAAAATAGGAATATGGAAAAATTCCTTTTCTTTTTAATAATTCTCTATATTTGTAATGACGAAAAAAATGATTAAAAATTGGAAAATTATAATTCGCATTTTTTAAATTATCGGTTAAAACAGAGAGAGAAGAATTTAAAAATTGATAACTGTCAATAAATTTAAAATAATCTAATGAAAATGTCGTAAATTTTTCTGAATTTATTGGAATAATACTAATTTTTGAAAATAATTTAGAAGGTATATTTTTAAAAATTAAATGCGAATCATAACCAGAAAAATTGTGCAATATAATTGGAATAAACGGTTTTAGTCTATAATTTAAATTGCATTTATTATGAGCCCACCCTCGAAAACAGCCTGTTTGATGATCGTGGTCCATTACACGGATATCATCATCATCAAATTTTTCATTACAAATATGACATAAATGTCTTGAATTATTAGTAACAGTATTTAAATTAATTTCAACATTATGACTTATTTTACTTAACAAATTATTCAATTGGTTTTGAATATCAATTAAAAAATTATTAACAGCATTATCACCACAATAAAAATTAGCATATATTATTTTATCCTCATTTTCAATAATTATAATCGAATAACATATAGGTTTATGAATTTCAACGATTTTAGTAAAACTTTCTTTAGGATTTATTTCATTAGAAGAAACCTTTTCCAAAATTGATTCAAAATCTGCAAATATGCAGATTGGGTGAAATAATGATTTTTCATGAGAATGAAATTTGGTGATTGCTTCTTTTCCTTTCGGGGTGGATACTTTTTGATATTTATGATTAGAACAAAATTTGAGATGCTCATTTAAAGTACATTCTCTTTCAAAACCATTTAAACATCTTTTGCAAAATTTTCTTGGCAAAAATTTCTCAGACATTAGTCTATTAAAATTTCTAATTAAAAAATAATGAGATTTATATAATAACAAATTTATTTCTTTTTCAAATTGAAATTTGGTTATATAAATCGGATAAATTAGTTTGTTTTCGTATCCATATACATTAATATTTAAACAATTATTTTTTTCAAATATCGGAATATTTTTAACATTTACAGGAAATTTTAAACTATTTATATTTAAATATTTTAAATATTTCCTATACAAATATATAGAATTTTTGTTGGTATTAACTGTTGGATACAGATTAGCAATTATACAATATAAAAAACATTGATTGTCTGAACATTTTATATTTAACACACAACGTTTATTAACTATATGTTTTGGAAGAATAATATTACCACATCCTCCAATTTCATTTTTGTATATTCCTATATGAACATCTATAAATATAATTTCTTTCAGTATCCACCCTGATCCATATTTTATAAACTCATCAATATAGTTTAAAATTGTATCAAATGCATTCATTAATTTTTCATTAATCATATATGAGGATAAAATATGCTCAACACGACTAGAAAAATAAACATCTTGATATTCTATAATATCATCTTCTTTATATTTTATAAATTTAGTTTTTAAATTTATTAAAAATTTTCTTCTACAAACGAAATTATCATTAGCTAAAATATTATAAATACTAGATGTTATTTTTCCAAAAAAGACAGATGGATCACTATTTTCTAAAATAAGAGCACGATAAGTTTTAGCATAACCTCTAAAAGCTTTTTTCCTTAATATAAAAGACATATTTTAAACATTTACACATTTGTCTAAATGTTCGTTCATTGCATCAAAAGCTTTTTTATAAAATTTAAAGTCGTTAATATTAATATTATATTTGTTAGGTGGATAGTTCCCTTTTGTTTTTGTTAAAGAAACATATGTGTTAGAATGGAATTCTACCACCTCCATGAATTGATTTTCACATATTTTGATGTTAAACTTGCTAATTTTTGAAGATTTACCTTTATCTAGAGTTAGGTCTAACCCGAACTTTTGGTCTAAGGCAAGCTTTTGCTTTTTCAACTCCTGATCTTCTATGTTTTTAGGTTTTGGTCCTCTTTTTTTACCAACAGTCTGATTCACATTAAAATCATAATCACATTCTAAAATTAATATTATATTTATTGAATTATTTTAAGTAAAAATAGTTAAAAAATAAAATAAAATACTTACCTCCTGAAGACATTTTTCTTAGATGTATAAGAGATTCTTGCAAAAGAAGTTCTCAGAGATGTATTGAGCTAGTATCTCACCACTGTATTGAGCTAGTATCTCACCACTGTATTGGGCTAGTATCTCAGCACTGTATTGAGGGTGTCTCTTATATGCAGTATTTATACTATTGCTGGATGCAAAAATAACACATAACAGGATGTCTGTTAATAATTTTAGAATAACATGATGTCTATTAATATTCTTCAACTGCACTTTGAAAAACAGGATACTTAAAAATGAATCGAAAACAGTAGTGTGTATTAATATTTTAAGAATTTACTTCAAAAACAGGATATTTTAAAAATGAAAATAGCACTGTCTATTAATATTTCAAGAATATACTTCAAAAACAGGATATTTCAAGAATATACTTCAAAAAACAGGATATTTTAAAAATGAATCGAAAATAGCACTGTCTATTAATATTTCAAGAATATACTTCAAAAACAGGATATTTCAAGAATGTACTTCAAAAACAGGATATTTCAAGAATGTACTTCAAAAACAGGATATTTCAAGAATATACTTCAAAAACAGGATATTTAAAAATGAATTAAAAAAACACACAGTGCCTATTAATATTTTAAGAATGTACTTCAAAAACAGGATATTTCAAGAATATACTTCAAAAACAAGATATTTAAAAATGAATTAAAAACACACAGTGCCTATTAATATTTTAAGAATGTACTTCAAAAACAGGATATTTCAAGAATATACTTCAAAAACAAGATATTTAAAAATGAATTAAAAACACACAATACCTATTAATATTTTAAGAATGTACTTCAAACAACAGGATATATAAAAATGAATACCACACCTCTGTTGAATTTAAGTATAAAAAGAGCTGTAATTTTTGTCAGAATCAAACAAGTTTTAACAATCATTCACAAACTCCAGCATTCAATACATTCTGCTAAGATGAGTTGTAAGTATATTTTCTTTTATATCTATACTTGATTTTTTTTTAATAAATATCTTGATGTAGATTCTACTATCTCAGAATTCTCCTGTGGTGAGTATTATAATAATTTATAATATATAGTTTTTTTTGTATATGTCTCTATTTAATTGATATATTTTAATATAAATTAGATTTCAACACTCAAAAATACTGGAATGGTAGGTGTTAAAATTATTTTTTTTTTATTAAAATTAATACTGTGTATTATAATATAGTTTCTAATATAGGAGTTATCATTGACTTCGAGGCATTTACAATTCGAGATGAAAATCTCCCGTTTAACACTTTATGCAGGCAAATCGGATTTGTAGCAAGACATGGAAACAATTTCGGAAAAATAGATTTTTACAATGAATTTATTAATTTTAATGATTTATCATTAAGAGATAAAAAATCTGTGAAATTTGGAAATTTTTTGCATGGACTATATTTGGCATATAAAAAACATAATTTTGGTTATTGGGAATGTTATTGTAAAGTATGCGAAATTTTATATAAATTATATAAAAAATATGATATAATTTATTATAAGGGGGGCCAAATCGAGTTTAATTTTTTAAGCCTAACTGAAGAAAAATACAACATAAAAATTTCGTCATACGACCTCGAAAAATTGGGAATTCCTAAATCCTCGAAAATTAGCATACCGTGTCCACATCATAGCAATTTTGTTGCTCACTGCTCTCTTTGTGATGTCTTCTCTTATAAATTTTATATGGATCAACATGGTAAATATATTTTTAATTATTATTATATAAAAATTAGTAAATATGATTACATTTTTTTTTTTAAATTTGTATAGGTATATAATTATTGTTATTGCTAACATTTTTAACAGGTAATTTTTTTACTAATGAATGAGAATGATAAAATAATATTATTATTATTAATTAAAGTTTTTTATTTTATACAGACTTAGAGAAGAAAATATTATCTTGTGTTTTAATATTATGTAATTTTTTTAATGAATGAGAATGATAAAATATTATCATCATCATCTTGTGTTTTAATATTATGTATTTTTTTAAATTAATGAGAATGATAAAATATTATTATTATCTTGTGTGTTAATATTATGTTTTTTTTTTTTTTTTTTTTTGAAAGAATAAAAAGAAGTTTATATTTAAATAGTTTTATTATTTTTCATTGAAGTACAACATTGATTATACATTATTGCACTCGGATGTGCTAAGTAAAAATGATTTTTAACAAATTTCTTTACAAATTCATCGTTATAAAATTTGTCAGTTGTACTTAATTCTTTTAAACATTGATTTCTATTCATTTTATATAGAAAATACAAACAGAAATATCCGCAAGTTGTTGAATATAAACTCTGATGAACTATATTATTCCAGCAACAATTTTTAGAATTTTGTTTTATAAATTTTATAATTTTCGTTTTTGTCGGTTTCATTCCATAGCTATCATAGTAAAAACAAGTTTTTTCGGTAAAGAACACAGATACCCAATGACTCCCAGGCTTATTTTTCTCATCTAAATTAATTATAAACGATTTACGATTAGCAATGTGAACGGGTAAGTCATCAGATGCAAAAACACCTCCGAAAGTCCTTTTTATTTTCGAATCACTTGAAGCCAGTCTCCATAAAGTAATGGTATTCATTAATAGTCCACAAACACAGTTCTTGAGTGATCAATTTCTAGAGTATTATTATATTCCAGCAAACAAATAACATTCACCGTTTCTAATATTGCAGTTGAAAATTTTAATTCAATTGAGATATTTCCTTGTTGATTAACACTTATATGCGATTCTGATGCAGAATGATCGGGAGTAAGATCGAAACAATATAAAGTATAGCCATCTTTATAATCGTCGTAAGATATATTTGTAAATTTATGATGGTTAATGCATCCTATATCTTCAAATAATGATATAAAATTTCTTGCATATATTTTATTTGTATAATCAGGAGTATATGGTTTTGGGGGAATCATTTGATTGTCTTTTAATAAACATATATAATTTAAATGGTAATTTTTAAAATTAAAAGGATTGTATTTTACATTTCCATTAAATGCCGAATTTGAAACCAAACCAATTGTAATTCTATAAGGTAACTGACCGATAACAGCATTTGATATATTTGTAGACTGAATTCCACTACTTAAAGTAAAAACTTTAATATCTGTTCTGCGGAATGGCATTTTTATAATACCTGTTTGCAATGCTTTTTCTATTCCAATTTGAACTGATGAACTAACATCTACTTTATTAATTTTTAGAGATGCATTTTTAATAATGACTTTATAATCATCATTATTTGCCATTAATGCAAAATTATCTTTTGATCTTTCTAATTTAATTCGTAAATCAACATTATTAATTAACAGTTTAGGTTGATGTGATAAATCAATATGAAGTCGTCCAACTAAATCTATTAGTCTACTTTGTTTACCAATATTAAATCTTTTAGCCATTCCTTCATTATTTTCTATGGAATCCATATGTTGTGCAGTATCTTTAAAAAATAATGCACTCGTTAAAAAGGATTCTTGTGCTTCTTTTGAGTAAAATAATAAGGCCTCCAAAATTGCTCTGTAGGGATAATTAACCTGTGAAATTACTTGTTTGTCGTTTAGAAAAACACTGCATTGAGAGAACAAACTATTTAAAAAATAATTGACAGGAGCAACTTTTTCATCTACAGCAGTATCTGTTCCATTTTTCTTTACAATTTTTGCTTGAACATGTAGATAAATTGAATGTAGATCGATATAATTTTCACCAGAACCGGATACATAAAATTCAATTGGTGCTCGACTATCCGAAATTGTTGCGACAGGATGTACTATAACTTCTGATGTATTGTCAATAGCTAATTGAGTTGAAACTGTACTGAATAAATCCAACTCACTTTTGGTGCATGGACAAGAGTGTGGATCCATTTTCTCACTCAGTAAATATATCTTTTAGTTTTCGCCTTTTATTCTGCGACTGAATTAATCTTTTCGTTCGTTTTCTTTTTATACCAGATCCGCCTTGTACTTTTTTAATTACATCATCTTTTATTTCAGAACCAATATCTTTTAAATGTGATTTTGTAGATTCTTTGAATGATTTCCCGCTAATTACATCCGATCCAACATTTGATGCAAAGTTTAATGCTTTTCGTCCTAGATATTTTCCTACTTTACTAAGAATAGGAATTGATTTACGAAATAAATCTCCAAAAAATCCATATCCTCGTTGTATTTGCTGTCCCGCAAAATAATTCCCTGTTCCTAATTGTCGTGTGAGAGGAAATCGTAACTCAGGTCTGTATATCGTTCCTCCCGCCTGATTACAGTAATAATTTATACAATCTTTAGGATCGAGCTTCATTTTGTACTTTCAAACATGAACTAATATTAACAAATAAGACTAAGCACTATTTATAACTGCTTAAAAGATAGAACTAATAATGTTTTTCCTCCAAAAAAGACAATTTCTTTTCCACCGGCAGTTCTCAACTCGATTTCAATAGTATCAATATAATTTTTTTTCAAAGGAAAATATAAAGGTGAGGGATAAACTTTAACTATTTGATCGGTCTTTTCTCCCATAACTGGTATAACTCTTAGAAGAGGAGCTGTTATATCCCCCACATGATGAGAAGCAACAATATTTGAATAAATAAAAATTTCTGAAATTCCTGCAGACAATTCAAGTGGATATTCACTTACATATTCGCCTGCTGAAAATTTCTGTGTTTTAAATCCTAATAAATCCTTTAATTCGTTTCCAAATTCAATCGTTATATTTTTAGGAACTTTTAAAATGATTTTGTTATTAGGCAGTAATCCTAATTTAATATATTTAAAAATTCCGAGAAATTTTTCAGCTGATGAATATAATCCAATAGGAATAAAAATTTTTTCTTCTACATCGATTTCTTCAACAACTTTTTTATTTCTTTCTATTAAAATTATAAATTGATCCTTGTAAAATACGGGATTTGATAGATATTCCTTAGACCCAGTCCGCAATATTAAATTTGAAGTGTCTTGTTTAAATATAATTTCTTTCAGTGGAAAATTTAATAAATAAAGTAATTTGTGAGCACTGTCTTTTGTAACATGCAACTCGAATCCCTCCTTCACATTTATTTTTACATCTTTATAATCCTTGTCTAAAACGAATTCTACCGAGTTAGAGCCAGTTAAGGAAACTATATTATTGTTTATCCAATCGAAAAGCGTCTTTCCTTCATTTTCTTTAGCTGTAGTTAGTGGAATCGTATATGTTTTATCTTCTATTTTTTCTCTTCTAATTTTATGCTTAGTAATAGTATAATCATTGTTATGATTAGATATGTTAAACCAGTTTCTAGGAATAATAACTTCGCTCAGACCGACTACCCATTTTCCATGTAAATCAATAGCCGGACTCATTTTCACAGTGAAATTAGACTGCTTATTTTCAGGAAATAAATCCATGCTAGCATTGCTTATCAGAGTTACAAAAAAGTCAGACTGCATCATTTTGTCACCTTCTGTAATTCTTCTGTATAAAATTTTCCTTCTAAAATTTCATTATTTAAATCTTTCAATATGTACGTCGGAGGATGAGATGAAAAACGATCGTGAATAACAAATATTTCTTTTGTCCAACCTGGTAGATATCCTCGACTAAATGTTTTACGTATTTTCGAGATTCGAACAAAATCACCAATATTAAATTTAAATGTATTCCCTCCTTTTATACCATACAACTTTTCGAAAATCATGCTATGATGTAGAGGGGTAACTTCTGACGGAGACATACCGATACTTCTATGAAAACTATTATTGTAACTTTTTACAATATCAGATAATTTATCGATATATTTAAAAGACTTACGATACGTAAATAATCTATATATTTTATTCCGCAGAGTTTTATTTAATCTTTCGACAACAGCTGCTTTTGTATCAGAATGAGTAGAATAATGATTAATTTTAAATTTTTTAAAAAGATTTTTTACTAATCTATTATAAAATTCTTTTCCTTTATCAGTTTGTAAATTTTTTGGAATGTTTTTTCTAAAAATGATTTTGAAAGCTTTAAAAACTGACTGAGGTTTTTTATCTTTTATTGGTTCTACATAGCAATACTTAGTAAATACATCGATTACAGTTAGTAAGTATTTTACTCCATTATTAAATCTAGAAAATTGTTTTAATACAATTAAATCGGCTTGCCATAAGTCATTAGGATAAAAACTTTTAGTTTTTCTTCGCGAATATTTAATTCTTACAGGTTTATGAAGTGTATAAGTCAGTTGAGAAGATAGCCATTTTTTAACAACAGATTGTGGTAAATTAGATTCTTTAACTAATTTACTTACACCACCAAAAGATGCTGGAGATTTAGGATTATAGTATATCGATTTTAAAAGTTTTTCCATTCGGAATTATTCTTCCTCTTCCTCTTAGATTTTTTCCACTGGTGAAATAGTCTTGGAGAGAAAATTTCTTCGGGAGTCTCGACTGATGCTGGTTGATACTGTGTTTTTTCGGCTAATGTTGTCAAACTTTTGTTTCCAATCCACTCTTTAGGAATGTTTATTTTCTTTAAACCGTCCCAAAATTCGTTAAAACCAACAGGAACTAATGCGGTTTTTCTATTTCTCATTACATACGAAATTAAGTCTACTATATGACTTCCAAAAATAGGTTTTCCATCGGTTGTTAATTCACCTTTAGAATTCCATCCGTAATGACTTTGATTCAACTTATCAATTAAATGTGGTATATATTTTTGATATAATTGCGGTACAGATAAAATTATTTGTTTAATAAATGCATCATCGACAGCTTTTTCTTCGGGTTGAGATTCCGTTTCTTCGATTTTGTCGGATACAACAGATACTCTAACAGGTTCTTTTGGCGCATGAACTGTTCTCTGATATCTCGAAATTAATTGACTTAATAATTTGACTTTACTATCATCAGATAAATCACCAGTCTCAAGTAATTCTTCGATATTATTACCAATTCTTATTTCAGGTTTTCGATATGCCGACAACAGTTCAGGAGGGACAAGAGCCATTTGTTTCGCCATTAGATTCTTTTTCCTATTACTTTACCAATTAGTCCACCTGCCATAGACAATAACGGAGCCAGTAGAAGAGGAAGGAATCCACCAGATTGATTAACTAAAATTTTTTTCTTAGTATTTAAAGGAACATTTTTTTCACTTAATTTCCTGATAATTTTTTTATATTTTTGTAATTTACGAACATCGGCAGGTATATTTCCTCTCCGCAAATTATCGCATATTTCACACAAAACTTTAATTTGATCCGGAGTAGCTTCTTTCAATATTGCTTTTCGTTGAGAAGGAGTAGTCTTAGACAAAAGTGCTAACATATGATAATTTTTCTTTACGTTCTTCATTTTATTGGTAAGTATATCCAAAAAATACCTTGTTCGTCAGGAAAACACGAATCTCTCACAGAAAATTTCTTATTCGTTTTAGGATGAAAATCTAATAACAAATAACCGAATTCCTTTTCTGTCGCTTTTTTATATGCATCCATAAAAAAATCACATTTACCAGCAAAAGCTTGCCGTCCCAAACAACTTACTTGACTTTCATCGCGATTATTTTTAAATAATATCAAATAATGCGTGTTTAAAGTTATATCTCTCATAATTCTATTTTTTGGAAACAAATTTTGCATTATTACGATCACGCTTACATTATAATGATGAGACTCTGTTGTAAACAAAAATGCAGTTTTTGAACTGAGTTCATGCATCAAATCATCAATTATTATTAAATCCCATCCTTGCACGGATTCAGGTAAGCCATACATGAATGTAACATCTTTTTCCTCGTGAAAAAACGGTAAATATACGGAATAACACCATAGAATCTTTTTTAATGTATTTTCATAAATTTTGTTACGAATAATTTTTCTCACTAATGTTGTCTTTCCGCATTGAGAAGGTCCAACGATTATACAGTTACTAGGATGTTTGAAATACATATTAATCAAACTTATAAGCTTTAGTAAATTTATAATGCTTTGATCCACAAATTATCTCCCTAAATATTAATATATTCTTTTTGTTCCTTTCTATATAAATTTCTTTCATAACTTCTGAACATTTCTCGAACGAATAATATAATTTATTACTAACTTCATAAATTCTTCCATTCTCGTCAACAATTATAAAACCGAATTTTCCATTTCCTTTCCATATTTCATCATTAACTTTAAAATAACGTAAAACAATAGGGAGATTATCAGGAATATCGAAAAAAAAATTATTTACCGCAGCAATACACGTATCTATTGACTTGTACAAACGAGGAGAAACAGAATAATTTCTATCACCGTCGTAAGTAATAATAAAACCATATCTCTCCATGATTGCAATTTTTAATCTTGGTATTAAAAATAAATTCTAACTTTCCTTAAAACTCAATTTATATCAAAAACCGACCAATCATATATCTTATATAAAATAATTAATACAGAAACTTTGTCTTATTATTACAAATTTAAATTAAATTAATTTTATTTTAATTAGAAAATTAATTTTGTGATCAGTGCTACTCAAATCACTACTACTTTCATTTTATAATAAAGCAAGAAAAACGAGCCAGTTGCGCCTCAAGAAAAACTGCAGAGAAGCTCGTGCCAGAAAATGGCTTGAAACCAGGAGCCAACACACGCTACAGAAGCGTGGCTGCAGCCAGCACAGTGAGTTCCAGCAAAAAACGACGAGAGAAGACCCATCGAATGACAAGACAAGAAAAAGTTCCATTCTGTGCAGAAAACCAGTGTCACAAAACAGGGTAAATAAGTTATGCTAATTATAATAAGTTATTTAAACAATAAGGGGTCCCCAATACGAATTTTAAACTAGTATGTTGGTTATTTTACATTTAGACGATAATTTAAGTTTACTACTGTTTTAATTATTTACTAATAAGCGAAATTTTTATTTTATTTATTTTTATTATTATTTACTTATATATGTGTATTTTAATGTTTCCAGCGATGTACGCAGTTTGAGCTAACGGATATGCAAATTTATAACTAATTTCTTGTGGTTTTTTTACAACCCTATATGGCGTAGCCATCGAAACCACTGGGTATAAGAAAGAACTTTTTGTAAAGGGAGGCTTGGGAGAGGGTGGCTCGCGGAAGCCAAAGTCCCGGATTTGTTTTGTAGTTTTTCTTTTAATTCTTTGTTTTCCTCGGCAATTGTGATAAATGAATCTATTAAATCAGGAGTGAGCAACCTTTTTAATCAACGGGCTGATTTAAATTTTAAAACTTTTTGGCGGGCCGCACATAAAGTAACACTTATTAATAATTTACAAAACTTTATTTATAATAAACATTAGAATGAAAAAATATGAAATTTAAAAAAAGTAAAGATTTTTTATAAAAATTTTAATACAAAATAAAAACAAACAAGAAAAGAACAGAAAAACGAATATACTTGAAATTTTTAATGAGAAATTTGGCACTGTTTTTTCAATACCAGCTGATCAATATCAGCCGGAATTGATGAGGTAGCTACACGTATGCAGCTTTCTAATCGTGCATCACTCAGTCTTGATCGGTGGTCATTTTTGATTAATTTCATGGTTGAAAATAATTGTGAAAGTTCGAACCCACCGAAATTTAGCTGGTAATGATACAACCTTTTCCGCGTGAAGGAAAATGGATATGAGTCGAAGGAAAAGAAAATATGAATCAGGAGAAACAAGAGTCGAAAAACGCGGGTTGGTGAAACTGGAACTCGTGACCGAGAGAAAAAAGGTGACGACAGAGAGAAGGGGGGTCGGTTACGTTTTTCTTTAGACTGTGCGCATGCAGACAAAATTGAGGGGAACCGCCTGAAATCAACGGAATCGTGTCGACTACGAGGACTGACCCGGATCACAAGGTATGACTTGAATTTATGTAAACTCTCCCTCTGCGAATCCAGAAAGAGGCGACCGTCGCGCGCCCCTTTTGTAATTATTCTGCTAGCTTAAATAAATTCTTGTTGTTGTTATTATCCGTTGGCTATGTCTTTTATTTGGGTATCGTCTCCGCCGCTCTATCGTCAGACCCATTCACTTCCTCCACTCGCGTAATGCGTAACGCATAACTCATCCGAACCGCCATCTTGAGATGGGCAGTTCTCACGGACCTGTTAGCCGACAAAAAGGAGGAACGAGACTTTGGCCGCCTCCCGGCACTCACAAATTGGTGTCAGGAGTGGGGTTCGACTCCTTCGAAATATATCGATAGAGTGGAAAGGATCATATTCGAATAAAAAGGGACCATTCCAGTCGAAGTAGGGACCTAGATTATAGGAAGAAAGATTAGGAATAGTATTGGAGGTAGTCCTAT
>NW_027120665.1:0-69304 GCF_030686945.1 Centruroides vittatus | reverse complement strand
CAATCACTTCTTACTTAAATGTCGAAATGGCTGTATCATTTTGGAACAAGTATATTCTATACAACGTTGTTAAAATCCATTTATACCTTTATTTTATTATTGGCTTCTTTGATAAAGCCATTATCACACGATATCATTATAAACCAACAAACAATTTCTTTATATTCTTTTCTAATGTGCTTTCATTGATATCTTTGTCAATTATGACATTGGACACGCACATTCCTTTCCCAACCTGAGGTTTTAAACTCCTTTACTGTTAGAAGCACGTCAGTTTATGAATGTTTTCGCTACGAGCTAAAAAGATGAAAACTAACGCAAAGCTCAGTTTCGTTTCCCCACAAAATACCTACTATGAATTTACGAGTGACGTCCCGCCTTAAACAGGTTTTAGAAACGGACTCACCTGTAACTCGGTACTATTTTTGGTATGTATGGTCGTCAGAATTAGATTAAGAAGGATGGAGACGAATTCTTATGAACAAGTAACAAGCACGTCTTTATTGAACAAGGAGCGGTACAGAACTGAATGTGGTGCGCATGCGCGCTATCAACTATATACATTAAGAATTGTCAGAGATGGCGCTGCAATACGTAGCAATTTTAATACAGGTAAACCCTCTTCATCCTCGCAAATGTAATAAACAAGATGAAACCCCGGGTTTTGGAAAAATGTCGCTATAATTGCAAGAACTGAGGAGTTTAATTTGATTATATTCGGTTAACCGAGTCCTATTCGATATACCTTAAGTCTCTAGACACGATTAACTAAAACATTGATAGAGTGACCGTGGATTCGACTTCGATTTTCTCTGATACGTGGCCAAATTCTCGGGTCGACTGGAGAACACCTTCATAGCGATATGAGAAATAATGAAAGTTTTCTTCGAATATAAGAAAAATAATTAAAGTATATTTCATTATTTGCAAAAACATCGATTTTTCTAATTAATTGAACGTTTTAGTTGCGTTTAAGCTCTATCCTCCGGGAGCTATACACTCATTTCATAAGTATAGCATGTAAAATTAAAAACTAAACTAATATATGGTGTAATCAAATTAAAGTATAATTAAGAGTGAATTGTAAAGATTTCTATTATATTAGCGGACGAATTATCTGAATAAAATCTCGATTTAAATTTCTTATTATTCATTTGTTTCTAACTGAACGTTATAAAATATATGAATTTATAAAAAATATTATTAAAGTAATCAAAAATCCATCTAAAGTTTATGATTTTTATCAATTTTTATATCAACTACAAACGATTCTTCCCGTATTATTATTCAAAATAATTATTCTCTTAAACATTAAATTTTGTTTTAAAAAGATTTAATTTTAAACTTCTGACTTTTCTAATACTAAATCATATCTTTTAAGCCATTTTGTATTTAAAACCATAAGATGTGAATTGTAAATTTTGCTTTATTACAATCTTAGATCGAAGGAATTAAATACAATAGAATCGAATGAACATTTTCTAAAATGTACAGCGTGACAGACAGACTGTTTAATTAAATTAAAGATAGTACATAAGTTATGACATCGAATGTTTTCAGGAGTCCTTTCGTTAAAAATCTTACCCGAAAATCGTCATTTTAATTAATTGTATTAAAGTATACTGAAACTGATTGTGAACGACCTAAAGATTTATATTTATAAATATAAAATTGCTAAATTAAAAATTCTTATTTAAAAAAAAAATAATTAAAAAATCAATTAAAGTTAATTAATTTTTAATATTTGAAACTTTACTCGTATTATTTTAATCAGTACGAAAACTGTAGATTTGAGAGAGAAACTTCTCTGCAAGGTCGATGACAATGCCGAAGAAAAGACCTTTACGAGCGCCAAATCTGCATTTATTTATTATTATTATTATTTATTTATTTATATTTTAAAACGATTTCTGAAAAAAAAGAAACTAATCCAAATTTAAATGCAATTTCACACATATTTTTCCATAGCGAATATATCCTCTGCTTTTTGTCGGAAATTTCTGAACCTTTGCTAGGAGATTTGTGTATTAGAGGGATAGATGCAGTTAAATTTTGCTAATTAAAAGTCGACGGTGGAGATAATACGGTTTCTATGTATCTCCAGTACGATTAATAATGATTTTACTCGTTATTAGCATTTCCAATTTTTTTAATAAAAATTCCTACCTTCAAAATTAAGCTTTTGCCATTTTATAACAGTTAAAAATATTTTAATAAAATATGATAACAGATAGCTCCATCTAAATTTTAAATGTTACCGGGAAAGTTGAGCAACTCATTGCTGGTTTATTTTGTGTTTTACTTGTTATGTTTAAGGTTGAAATTCTAATATCAGCGTCTAAGATCTGAATTTTTTCTTATTCGTTCAATTTAGTTTTTTATATAAATCTATAATCTTTTTCTTTAATTCGGCTGCAGTTTGAAAAATTGTAAACCTATAACTTTCCACTGTCGGCTGTCTGTCCGACTGTCCTGCCTTAATCTGGAAAAGGGAGTTAGCCCGATAAAATTCGAAACACAACATGAAATCCATCTGGTCAGGAGGGTCCGATTAATTTTGTACTACTTACCGTGAAAACCGGAAGTGATATCATTTCAACTCAAAGCGTCCCCCAAAGGTGTTTGATAACCGACATATATTTAAATTAATTAAGAATGATAAAAAAATTGAAGCCTGGCATTATGACGTCACGATAAATAATTACTCGTTTTTTTCCTATATT
Source organism: Centruroides vittatus (assembly GCF_030686945.1). NCBI lineage: Eukaryota > Metazoa > Arthropoda > Arachnida > Scorpiones > Buthidae > Centruroides > Centruroides vittatus. Next base: position 66,581 of record NW_027120665.1, on the reverse strand, counting down.
CTCTGCTGGTTATTTTTTAGCTTTTCTTAACTTGTCGATTTTGTAAGAAATTGTTTTTGATGTTTTACTGATACCATTTGTTTAGTTTTATCTGCTTGAAGAATACTTAATTAACATTTAAATATTATGTTATTAATTTTTCTTCTATATATTTATATTTTTTTTCATTTTATGACGAATAAATACTTTACTTTTTCTTGCATTCTTAACATTTTAAATCACTAATCTTTAAATTTTTAATATTTATTTTATCTCCTGGAATTAATGTTGTTTATAAATTTTCTAATCTTAATAATTGAATATACGAATAGTTGTAAACATATCTATGTATGTAACAACACATTGCTTCTAACGTTATAAAAACAGCTGCCATTTTAAAGAATTTTAACTGTTTATCAGAAAAAATATCTACAATGGAGTTCATTAATGGTAATTTCTTGATTCTGCTGGTAACACGAGTGATAACATTTGAACCCTGTGAGTAAACAAGATTTCAATTTCTTTTGTTTCTGAATATTGTAATAATAATTCGTGATTATTACAGATGAACCCTTTCGATCAAAATAAATGATAAAATGCATCATCCTATGCATGCGTTACTGTTTTAATTAAACACTTATTTATTCAAAATTATACAAGCCATTTTGTTTCTGTCCATAAAATCAATTGTTTTATGTAAAATGTAAAAATTACAAAATCAAGAAGACAAAACTTATATATTTTTTCTTTTTACATTCAATAAAATCTAAACACGAATATTAAATATTTTTGAAACAAATCAATCAATCATTTTGATCAATTTTTGTTTTTCAAATATTCCTCCATAAGAACATCATTATTCAAGATTGTTGTCATGATGTTTAATAACATGACTATTTTAATTAGATTTAGAATAGAACTTTTGTAAGCAATAATTAAAAGAGAGTGGCTACTGTCCGGTGTGGAGACGAAGATGTCTTGTCAGATGATATTTTTGTGTAAAACTTCGCTTGCAATGATCACAAGTGAAAGGCTTCTCTCCTGTGTGAGTTCGGAGGTGTTCAATCAGAACATCCTTTCGTGAGAAACTTCGTTTGCAATGATCACAGGTAAAGGGTTTTTCTCCAGTGTGAATTCTTTGATGATATTTTAAATAGTACTTTGAACAGAATTCTTTCTTGCAAGTGTCACATTGACAGTTTCCATTCTTTTTCTTCTGATTGTTTAATTCTGTAAAATACAATAAATAAAAATATTAAAACCCGTCTAAACATCGAAACTTTCTTAAATTAATGTTAATCAAATATACAAAAATGTATATATATATTATACTATTTAATTTTAAAGTACTGTTAATGTTTTGGGTGCAGATAGAAAAAGAATTTCCCTGTTTTAGGTTACTTAAAACTAGAATTCAGAGTATACAAACAACTCCAATGACATCATCACAGCACACACACAACTGTTTACATCAGTCTTTTCACAAATACTATCACAAGTGAATGCAATTTACATACTTATATTTGTAAACAATTGATACAAAGAGTTTTTTGTAAGAAAAAACTTTTAGAAAGTAATTTAAAATATCTTCATCGATTTTTCTTTCATTTGTATGAAATGTTTTCTTTTTTCACATGTTTTTCCTTCCACTCTTCTTGTGTTTTTCTGGAAACAATTCTTCGGTTATTACGCAGAAATGCCTTTTATTGGTCGAAAAGTGAATCTGCAAAAAGAAAACGTTCTCTGTGACACATGAGAATGACGTCTGCCATTATTTTCTTAAACAAATTAAATATTTTAACATTAAACTAATAATTTTTAAAATTCTTCGTCCAAAGTTTCCACCCAAAACTACAGCTTTGTTAAGAATATGAAAAAACGTGTCTCCTGTTGAAGAGTCGGTCTGAAAATAAATAAAAGAAAAAATAAAACAGAAATTTCAGTGACAGTTGAATAAGGATATCGCGCACCACTAATACAGACATGAGGTGATCATCACCTCGACGTGTCACACCTAGATGAGCTTACCTTCACCTGTAAGTGGATGTTTTGCTGGTGGGAAACAATACCCTCCGCAACTTCCCGGCAGAATTCGTACCGGTTTACTTGTGTTGATGGCCACGAAGGATTCGTGCGCGGCCATGGTGCCTGGCTCCCACTTCTTCCCCAGTAAATCAGTGTCGGCACCTGCGGAATAGAGAAGATAAGATCACATATATTATCTTGCCGGATTCAAAACCAGAATACATTCTGGTTTCGTATTGGACAAGATGAGAAACACAGGATAAAAGATAAAAAATAGTGAAGATTCTGTAGGCACTGATCAACTCAAATATACTTTTTAAGCGGAGTGACAAGTGTTTTGGATAAAAATATTGTAGCTGCAAGCCAGCCCATGATTTTGAAGTTTTTCACAGCGGTAGACGAATTCGAAACTGTCAGATTGAGCCGCTTCCTCGGGCAAGATGGCTGAATATTATGAGAAACGTATGGAACGTACTCGAAACAGTAGTGCATCGCAGTCCAGTATGATTAATCCGTAATGGCTATTAAAACACCAAACTTCAATACAATCAATGTCCCAATACCCAAAAGATTTCTGAAAAATGTCAGAGATATTACACAAAAGGCACCAGAGTTGGTTTTGTTAAGTTACGGAGAAGCAACAATTGGGCAATCTGCCTACAGAGGGGAGATCTTTTATGGTTAACTGGCCCTATTCAGGCATTACAGACATGGGTAAAACCCGGAAAACTCCACGTGGCCAGGCACAAACCCACGCGGGATCTTCCAGTTTTCAGAAAACTGAACCACTTGACTACTGGTAAGCCTACACGGGAGTTATTAAGCTACAAATTGCTTTTACAAAATCCTGTCCCCCCGACACACACAAACATCCATAAATGCATACAAATGAAAAAAACCAACTTTTTTGCATTCCTCCAGGTTTCGAGATCCCGAGTCCCAAAATATAAAAATATTGGCTTCTTATTTTGACCAATGGCTATACTTCCCGTATTACATACAATGACCGTGAAAATAAAACTGTTCTCGTAACAATTAGCAAAAAATTTTGACGTTTCCAGTAACATTTCGAGCGATAATTATTTCTTTTGAATGCAGATAATCGATTTTTTACAATTGTCTGACTACATTGCATAATAAATTAAAAATAAAGTAAATTCAACCGTTACTTATAAAACTAGCTGCTAACATTTACAGAAACATTTTTCTGAGTTAAATGCAACAAGATTGTAATTTTACCCACTTTTAACTGAGAATGCATCTTTTTTTACACTTACAAACGTTCTGTAAAATTTTCAGAAAATGCACTAAGCCGAACCATTACAAATTCGTTGATGCAGTTGTTATTCGCGTATAGGTACTAATGGCGTCGTCCCATTTTGCTTGTACAGTAATATCTCGGTTTTCGTTGACTTCAGATATCGTCGATTTTTTTCGCGAAAAATTTGTCTCGGTTTTCGTAGGCGTGCTTAAGTGACCTCGCTGCTAATTTTGCAAACAAAGGGCGACCCATGCGTTTTCAGGAGCAGTGTGGCATTATTTCTCGTCGTGTGAGCATTACCCCGCGTCGGCCCACCATTGGCCAATGGTTCCGTTCCCTGAACACTGGGAGTTCGGTCGTGTTTTCGCGTTCACCGGGGAGGGCTGGCCACGTGAAGTTTTCCGGGTTTTCTCCACGTTTGTAACGCATGAATAGCGGCCAGTTACCTTTAAACGGATTTCCCAGAAGGCATTATTCCGCTCGATACGACTATCATAAACGCATACAACTACTATTACATGACAATTACGTCACACTTTACCGCGGGGCGATAAAGGCTAGAAGCTCGTGTCCAACTAGCTTCTACAAGACAAGACATTACCCCGCGTGTCTAGCCGAACAATTCCATTGTTTTTATCTAAATGCTAATTATCTTATCTATAATCTTAATGCTTTTATATTTATGCTAATTAATCTTTCATGTTAATTTCTTATTGCTTTTAGTATTTAACGCTATATTAATTCTCTAAAAAATGTGTTTTTGGTAAGTATTTTAGAGTGTCTAGAACGAATTAATTGGATTTACATTGATTCTTATGGAAATAATTGCCTCGGTTTTTGTCGATTTCGGATTTTTCGCCGATTGTTTTCGGACGGATTATCGACGAAAACCGAGATATGACTGTAAACGTAACATCCGCCAGCAAGATGGCAACCGGGGTTAAGGCCATTTTAACTCTAATAATCTAATAAAGAAAGAGGGGCTGCCTGCTTTTGCAAACTTAGCCCACTAGGAAAAAACAAGGGGGGGAAGGTTGAAGGAAAGGTTCTGAAGGGAGAAAACGGGGCTTGTACTTATCGTTATGAGTTATTTGGTTTTGGCTGCTCTAAGTTCTCTAATAATTCCATATGGTTCATTTAAGCATCCAAATATTCGTACAACACTTTGTCTAATTTTTACTGTTTTCTTTTTGCAAACGGAATTATTACTTAGTTCAGGACATATTTTCATTACACAACTAAATAAATTTCTGGCTTCTCTCAATATTGACTCTTCTACATTCTCTTTTGCCTTTCTGTTGTTTAGTTTAGGTGAATCTTGTGGTGTTGGGGGCGAAGACTGTGGATCCTCATTTAATAGCAGTTTGTGAAATGGCTTCAATCTATCTAATGAACACTAAATATGATCCATTGCCAAAAGAAAAGCAACCCAATGTCTATATATGTGATGATGTAAAATAATTATACACCAATTTTACTTAAAACTTACTATTATATTGTCCAATAACTTAATTACCTGACAATTAACGCGAGAGAGTAAAAATATTACATTCAAACGCGATAAAGTAATGAAAATTATTAAAAAGCATCGTTAAAATAATCAAATTTCGTTACATTGTGAATTAAATTACATCCATTTTTACAATTAAACCCTTAACAGTAAAAATTAGAGTTGCAGGTGCAATTATTAATATAAGAATATCCTCTACATCCGTTGAAAAATTTGTTGAAGAACGTTAGAAAACCGTTAAAGTCCGTTATAACTGACAAAAATTTAAAATTTTCCAAATAATCTCTACAGTAAAATTTCAAACCCTTATAATTCGATTAATATTAAACGTATTACTACCTCCTTTTAGGACCATATTGACAAAGCTAACTTCTAACTAACCCCCTAGAGATTAAGCCCCCCGCTAGACTCGATTGAATTTTACGAAATTAAAAATTAATTATCCATTCCTTGATTAACGTACAGTAACAAAATATATGTCAATCGAACCAGGATCCAGAGTAGATTACAACGGTATCCTCAAAAATTAATGCGATTAATACTTCCGGCACAATCACAATAATTGCATAGAGCACAATTTATCACATCTTTCTCAATCAATCGTCACATCTTTCATTTTTCCAAGACCGGACATTTTAACTGCTGGCTACAAACAAAATTCTTTTATAAGTAAATGAATTTTGCTTACCTCCGTAACGAGGACAGGGCGAGTCGAATAGAGGGCAGTTACCTTTAAAAAGGCATTCGTCCGTGTTGCATTGCCGTAACAAACAATAAATGATTATTTTGAATTCAAATAGACAAGAAACATAAACATATGGGCAAAGAGATAGCCCGGGACGCCCTCTAGTTGAAATTCTAGCAGCAGCGGTGATATTCCGAGGTATAAATGATAAATTCTTATTATAAATAAAAATAATAATATACTGAATTAGTGTTATAAATAAAATATACTGATAATTTAAGTAATAGCTGAAAATCATCGCTAAAGACGCCCCTAGTGGGCATTCTAGGCATCCGTGACACATTACAGATTGCAGACATATGAACAGTGGGATCAATGGCTTATGTATGTGATTAACATCCGAGTTTCTTGTGCATTCTTAAAATCAACATATAAATTATTCGATTCATCCATACCTCAATCGGGCGAAACGATTTCGGTAAAAATCATCGATAATTTCAATAAGCCAAATTGCATTCGGTCTAAATAAACCTATCAAAAGCAGAAATATTTAATTTATCAGATAAGAGGCTTATATACTTTATTTCGCCATTTCGCTATACACCGTAATAATCGGTGTATATTGAGACATGAGGAAAAAAACAAATTTTTTCAAAAATTAACGATTTTGTAATATAGAAATTTGACTGTATTTTAAATATTTTAATCAATTTATTAGACCAAAAATGAGTTTTTTAAATAGGTCAGAAGTTTGAAATAATTTGAAAAAGGTTAAAAAAGACATGACACGCTGTCATTATTGTCGTATGATGTTGAGCTACAAAGTATCATCTACTAGCAATTTTCGCTGAAAACAGCCCATCATAAAATAATAATCATCAAGAAATCAGAACCAATCGATAAACAAGAAATATCTGATCCCGATTTTTCTCCTGTTCACAAATACAAACCAGCAATTTAAATTTTATGAAAAGGAGTAGTTTAAAACAAATTGTTACAAAACTTGCGGCCATCGACGAATTGTCCGTTAATAACAGGTTGAAAGAGAAAATAGAAGAGACATGTTCTCTTCTGTTTTCCATTCTCACAAAGTATGGACCGGTTTTTCAACTGGAATGAGTCGCACATAGAAGGGTGGAAGTTTTATGCCATCGGCTCACATTTTCGGACGTCTAATTCTTAAATCATTAAATAAAAGTTTAATTCATTTATATATAAATGTTCATTAAAATATTTTTAAAAATTAGACATTTAGATTATGTATTGAAATTAAATTCTACTTAGCACGATCCACATGAACCTTGATCTCGGATAATCGAATATATTTACAATAAGGCCATTGCTTTCTAGCGTCGAAAGATTCAGGAATATCCTTTGAAACTTCGTTATGAATTTCTTGTAATCCATAATATATATTTATTGGAAGGACACCCATGACTCTTTTGATGTATATAAGACTCATGCCCTCAAATTAAAGATGTGAATTAAAAGGTTGGAAAATTAAATTTTACATTTTAAAAGAAGTAAATTAGCTTAATTCAGCTGCAGAATTTTAGTTGTGGAGTAAAATATTTATAATAATAGAAGTCAAGATTGCTTATGATATGATTTCGGCTTAGCAGTATCTGTGTGCAGATCAAAACCGTTTAGACAGTTTTTCATTTATCATTTATTGGTTCTGTAACATGTATTACCAATCATTCGCCATTCCTCGTGAATTTTATCAAATCCATTTTGCCCTGATCATGATCTAAACAGGAATAGACAACCCTAGATAGGTGTGCCGAACAAGGCACGCCAACGAGCATTTCCGGAATGCAACCCATGGCTCACATTAAAAAGTAATTATTCAACAGCTTTGCTGAGTTCTATATTTCAACTTAATAGCACACAAATTTATCAAACCCTGAGATATTAAATAGAGATTTAATAAAGAAACACTGTCAACTGCTTTAGTAATAAAAAGTAATAAGAAAATGAAACAAACATTTATTTTCAAGACATTTCTCTGAATACGCTTACTTAGGCCTATAAGCTTGTTGCCAATTTAGTAAAAACTCCACTAAATCCAGCATTCCGTAGCATCGTCTCGAGCTAGACCAAATAATATCATCCTTTCAAAAATTTCGGTTGAGACGTAAAAAAAATTTACATCATGGTTTTGGCACGCGCTCATAAAAAGATTGCCCAACTCTGGTCTATATATTTTTCTAATCTGCACACTTCTTTCTACAATGAATTTAAAGACTACAGTCTGCGATGTAAAGCGAACATTCTCATCTAGACGTAAAAATGTGGCTTAAACCAATGGTTAAACTATGACATATGATAGATAAAGGTTCATGGCAAATGTAAATTAGGCAAAAAGAAATAATATTAGTTCCCCATTTCCATAAAATCAATGATGTTTTACAGGCTATACATGTATCTACAGGTATATACAAATGTAAAAGCAATTTTCCGCTAGTAGTAATTTTATATTGACAAGTAAAGACAGTAAATACACAAAACAAATATTCAGCTATCCGCGAAAACAATAAAAATTAAAACTTTGTAAATTAATTTTACTAAAAGTTCAGTGTTTGTAAAGAAAACAAATATAGTGTAAAGTTTAATATAAAGAAATTATAATTTATGTAAATTTTCGGTGTAAGATATACACTATATGAAAAAATTGTGTTGTATATATATGTTACAGTCAAAACCCGTTTTTAGTTAGAACGCGTTTTAACTAGTTGAAACTAGTTTATACTGGATGTCTTTGTTAAAACTCGTTTTGTCTAGTTAAAACTAGTTTTAACTGAAATTCATCTTTGACTAGCAGTAAATTCTAGTTATAACAAAGACATCCAGTATAAACTAGTTTCAACTAGTTAAAACGCGTTCTAACTAAAAACTGGTTTTGACTGCAACACATATACAAGATTACTATAGTTATGCAAAATTAATGTAATTATATGCAAAAAAACATGCAAAATTGCTATAACTATAATATGTAAAGTAGATAATCTTTGAAAGATTTATTCAAAGATTGTTAGGATTCAACTATAAATAAGAGTTTATAGTGGAATCCTAATCTTCTGTAATTCGTCTGTGATGCCTTAGAAAATTTGTCTAAGTATATTCCATTTCGATTTATGGCCAATCTAGGTTATGCATTATATATACAGTATACTGACTAAATTTTTGGTCAAAAAGTCTTAGCATCCATTACAATGATAACAACTGTTTGCCATTACCATTTTGTTCTCGAAAAGAAATAATATTTATAATTCGTGTTTTGAGTACACGTTTCTTTCTTAATTGATTACAAATTACAAAAACTGAATTTAAAATATGTTCACGAAAAAGTCAAAGTCTGTCTCTCTAAAAACCAAGAAAAATTGACACAACCACTCTCTTTTTTAGAAGTTTCCAAAATCAAAATCGATGTTTATCTTAAATTTCATGTATATTTTCTGATTGCAATCCAATATTCTAGCGAATACAATATACAGTATTTAAACTAGTTAAGTAACACTGTATCAGCGTGTAGTCGGAACGAAGCTGCTCGCACCTTTATTTTCTAGATTATGAGGTAAAAAAGAAACGAAGAATTATTGTTCTCAACAATATATATGATTAACACACTAAAAATAAAAAATTTTTAGTTAAAAACAAGCAAAAATTATACTCTTTCCATTTCCGACTTCGAGGATTCTATGAGCCAAAACAAGACAAACAAATGGCAAGGAACAATCATTGCTTTATTAATTTATCCATATGCATTTCGCCATCTAGGCCTCCTCAGTGGATACATCAGGATGTTATTCGTTGATTACGTTTTATACTCAACAACCGTTCCCAGCATGCATCAACAACCACTCCAGCATTCAAATTAAGTAAATTTACATGTTCGGCGATACAGAAATGTTCTACAATTTTTCTTTCTAAGTTATTTTCTATTCTATACAAAATTTTAGTATTTTTTATATTTATATTACAATTAAATTTATTGCAATGTAAAAACCATGCTGATTCCGTTCTTCTCAGTCTAATGGCTGCCTCATGTTCCTTTACTCTCAACTCCAATCTTCTTCCGGTTTCTCCAATGTAATAATTTGGGCTTCCACATGTACATGACATCCTATATACGACGCCGGCGATTTTAAATTGGTCTCCGGGCGAATTTTCACTGTTCATTATACTGATAATGTTAGACATCTTATTCTTTTGGTTCGCAACTATGCATACAGAAAATCTTTTAAAAATTGGTTTATATTTTTCAAAAACTTTAGCAACATAAGGAAACTTTGCATAAGAGATATCTTCTATGTTATTTTTAACATTAAATCTACGTTTTAAATATAAATTGTACCACTTACAGAGAATATGTTTCGGATAGTCATTTAACTGAAATTTTTTGAACAATTGTTTTACTTCGATATCTATGTTTTCTTGCTGAGTTGTTCTATTTAGTATCTTTCTCAATTCCATATTAAAGACATTCTGCGGAATAAAGCATTCATAATTGCGGAAATAGAACATGCAATAAGGAAACTCCCGGGAAGTAAAGAAGAACAAACAAAATTAAGAACAGCCATAAGTAAGGATTTAAACAAATTTAAAGGTAAAAATAAAAATAATAGTTATTTTATAGATAAAAAAGCTGTTAAAATAGCTAAAAAAATGAAAAGATTAATCAAATTTTTTAACAAAAAACATATTTCTTTAGTCATGGCAGATAAATCAAAGCAATTGGTGATTATTAAAAAGGAGGAATTGTTATCCAAAAAATTAGAAATAATTTCATCGGATGACTATGAATTATTACCAAGAAACCCTATTGAGGAAATTAAAAGCAACCTTACTAAATTAATTAAAAAATATAAGAATGAAATTCCAGCTAACCAAGTCAAAAATATTTTGGACTTTAATAATGTAAGAGAACCTAAGTTAAATGTAAGAATCAAAACGCATAAGCCTGGTAACACTTGTAGACCCCTTGTGGATTTTAGAAGAACTGTTTTGTATAACTTAGAAGGTTTTTTAAAAAACTTCTTTCAGAATATGGAAAAATCAACCTATAGTATACAAAGTACAGAAGAATTAATTAACGGATTGTTAAAAGGTAACTATAAAAAATCTTTTCGTATTATGAGTTTGGATATAAAGTCTATGTACCCATCTATCACTTTAGAAATGATAATAGAAAGTCTCAAAACATGTAACGTTTCTGAATATATAATAGAGCTTGTTAAATTTGTATTTAATAATAACTACTTTAAAATCTCTACAGAATATTATAGACAGAAAAAAGGTATTGCCATGGGATCGGTTATAGGACCAAAATTGGCTGATAATTATATGAATAAAATAGATGAAAGAATTTCAAGTCTAACAGGTATTAAATATTATGCACGATATGTAGATGATATAATAATAGTTTATGATTCTCAAATAGTTTCATCCAAACATATTGAAGAATATGCAAATAGATTACGTAAAAACTTAAAGTTTACAAGTGAAGATGAACAACAAAATAGAATGGATTTTTTAGATGTCACTATAAAAAGAGAAGAGAGAAGTGTATCATTTAGTAAGTATGAAAAACTATGTAATAATGGTAAAACTATTAACTTTAAATCTTATTGTCCTTTAGAAAATAAAAAGAATGTCTTTAATATGGAATTGAGAAAGATACTAAATAGAACAACTCAGCAAGAAAACATAGATATCGAAGTAAAACAATTGTTCAAAAAATTTCAGTTAAATGACTATCCGAAACATATCCTCTGTAAGTGGTATAAATTATATTTAAAACGTAGATTTAATGTTAAAAATAACATAGAAGATATTTCTTATGCAAAGTTTCCTTATGTTGCTAAAGTTTTTGAAAAATATAAACCAATTTTTAAAAGATTTTCTATATGCATAGTTGCGAACCAAAAGAATAAGATGTCTAACATTATCAGTATAATGAACAGTGAAAATTCGCCCGGAGATCAATTTAAAATCGCCGGCGTCGTATATAGGATGTCATGTACATGTGGAAGCCCAAATTATTACATTGGCGAAACCGGAAGAAGATTGGAGTTGAGAGTAAAGGAACATGAGGCAGCCATTAGACTGAGAAGAACGGAATCAGCATGGTTTTTACATTGCAATAAATTTAATTGTAATATAAGTATAAAAAATACTAAAGTTTTGTATAGAATAGAAAATAACTTAGAAAGAAAAATTGTAGAACATTTCTGTATTGCCGAACATGTAAATTTACTTAATTTGAATGCTGGAATGGTTGTTGATGCATGCTGGGAACGGTTGTTGGGTATAAAACGTAATCAACGAATAACATCCTGATGTATCCACTGAGGAGGCCTAGATGGCAAAATGCATATGGATAAATTAATAAAGTAGTGATTGTTCCTTGCCATTTGTTTGTCTTGTTTTGGCTCATAGAATCCTCGAAGTCGGAAATGGAAAGAGTATAATTTTTACTTGTTTTTTAACTAAAAATTTTTTATTTTTAGTGTGTTAATATTACAACAAACGCGATCCCATTGGTTTTAAATAATCGAATATATATGATTTCTATTGGATCATTTAAAGGAACAAATATAAGGTCAGAATAAGCCATAAATTAATTGCTATGCCAAAGTATCATGAAATTCTGTCCATCACTATGGGCCATAGACTTACAGATTGACTCGTAACGATCTTTATTGTAACTCTTTAAAAATACTATGTCAGTTATTTTTTTCATTCGACTCAATGTAACATAGGTAAGACCAATAGCTGTTTTTTTTTCCCTATATCAATTTTGATTTTTGGAAGAGTTAATCTCTGTGATTTATGTATAGTCGTCGAGTATGCTAAGGTAAGGTTAAACTGTCTACAAGATCGCGATATACTGCTATTGTTCGAAAAGCGTGTTATGGGGATTATTGGAAACAGATTATCATAGATGAAAGGTCCCTGATAGCTATCGAATTCCACTAAAATAAACAGAGATAGAGCTGGAGGGCGAGCATTAGGAACATATATAATGTAGCGTATAGTCCCTAGTGAACCATTGACGAGACCTCCTTGCACCCATAAGTTGACTTAGCATGATTCTGTATTAACTGAGAGATTCAAATACTTGGAGAGACCAAGAGCTGAGTTATCTTTGGACAGAGGCTGGGCAATATCTGGAGTGTTTTCAGATGCTATATAAGCAAGAGGGCATCCAGTTGACTGCAAGTAGTCTTCGTTGCTTTGTTTGATATATAGCACTACTGCCGTTTGGAACTAATCAAGTTTATCTCTGGATAAATAGGCTCGATTTCTTGTCGTCAGAATGTTCAGATCTGTATCAGAGAAATCACCCGAAGCTAGATGTTGTAAGACATCTGTGAAAGAACTATCTATTTGTCTATGAGAATTACTAAGTTCACAATATGAGAATTACTAAGTTCTCAAAAAAATCAAATGCGAATGTAATGTAATGTCCCACAAGGTCCCCATGTTGTTGGGACATTACATTGTAAAAACACTCCAGTAGAGAGGAGTATCTTTAACAGGAGGAAGCTGACGAAAATCACCAAACAAATAGATAAAGAATCCACCAAACGGCTCATCTTTCTCGGGGTTTGTCTCCTTCAATCTTCTCTCGATCATGTAAATTGTAAAGCAGTTTTGCACTATCATAGACATTTCATCGATGATGATGAATTTGAGCGACTTTATCACAATCTGGAATCTCTGTGCAGCTTCTCCATTTAGAGATCGAAACTTCGTACTAACGATAGGAAGACAAAGAAGAGAATGAATCGTAAAGCCATCAATATTGATCCCTGCTGCTCCACGTTTTAAAAAGAAAACTTTTTAAAACTTATTGTTCTACAAATATTTTCTATATTTGTTGTGTATCTAGTTAGCGATAACATTTACCTTTCAAAATGACCGTTTTAATGCTTGTCATATTTTCCGACCACTAGATGACGCTTCTACACGTGCGTGCAGGCAGGGACTAATACTTGATTTCATGCATTCCTTGTCAACATTATAACTCTAGAATGAGTTGTCCGATCTTGACGAAATTTTCTAGGACGACTCATCATCACTCAAGAATGAAATAAGTAAAATTGCAACTCTAAAAAATGAACTATACTGAAGAAAAACGCGATCTTCGTTTTGACCCCTATCTCCAGTTCTACAAAAAATGGATTATTTTTCAGAATTGAAATTTTAATCAGTTCATCCTTGAGTGATGATGAGTCGTCCTGGAAAATTTCATCAAGATCGGACAACTCATTCTAGAGTTATAGTATTGACAAGGAATGCATGAAGTCAAGTATTAGTCGTCACTTCGTTCCGACAATAGTGTCTTGGAAAATTTTACATTGTAAATATATTAGTTCTACAGTGTTTCTGATGCCGGGCATCCGTATTTCATCACCAATTGCTCAGCCCTGACTTCAATAAACCTTTACATTTAGGCTAATGTCCGAATTTAGTATCTTAAATATTTGTAAAAATAAAAAACATAGTTGTTCTAAAATTCTCAGACGATTACCATTTTATTTTCTCCCATGTTCTAGACTCTAGAACAAATTATACATTGCCGGACCTTCCTTTGTAGGCTACTCAGCCGTCCAGTTAAAACGCTCCTTAAAAACATACAAATTATCCAATTAATATTAAAACGACTATGCCTTTTATTTTTACAAAAATTATACAATCTGACGGAATTTCGAAAAATCTTAAATTTTAACAGTCATATCTCTCTCATAATTGCCAATAACACAATATGAACACAATTACATTAACAATTTTTAACTGTTTATTAAGATGTAAAGCTGGAATCTATCGTGTGGCTTAAGAAAGGATATTTGTCGGATAGTTTCGTATCACCGAAGAAAAATATTAATGCAAAACTCCTAATAAATTACTAAATTGTTGAACCAATATTGTTACTTTTACATTATTAATCGCTTCCGCGATTGTTATATTTAACTATGGAGAATGTTTTCGAAGAGTTTGTTAAAATCCAGTGTATAGATTCTGAAGTCTCAGTACCTATATCACTCTTGCAGACAAGCTATGAGCATTTCAACGAATTAATAGCTTCTTGCTATTTGTCCTCGTCAACGTTGCAATTACAATGCACGCTGCTCTCTTTTCAAGAGTTCATAAAGTAAGTTTCGCAAAGTAAATAAGAAAATGTAAATATTAATGTTTGCAATTTTTATAGCTATTTAAAAACACATCAGCTTCATTTAACATCTACGGAAAATAGTCTGGAAATATATAAACTTGGGAAAGATTTCAAAATAGAAGATATCGTGCCAATCTGCAGAAATTACATTTTACGACAAATCAACAATGAAAATGTGTGTTTTATCTACGAATTTGCATGCGAAAACGGCGACGAAATCATACAATTTCGATGCTGGCAACGTTTTGACGTGTTTTGTAACGAAATTCTCGATTCAGAAAGTTTTCTTCTTTGCAAATTTTACGATTCGTTTCACGGCCAATGTATACAATTCTACGTGAAGAAACGCTGTTCTTTGCTTTATTAAGATGGGCAGAAAGAAGGGAATTCGAAGAACAGTGTCGCAGTAGTTCCGCGCAACGTACAGAAGACACCAGATCACAGCGAATTCGTGCTCGCATGGAACCTTTTCTACCTATGATACGTTTTTTGAGCGTGGATGTAAATATATTAAGAAATTTCGTATTTAAAGAAAATATTTTAACAAAACAGGAAATGACGGCAATCAATTTAAGTTTTATTTTTCCAGAATCTGAGCTTCCTCCAACGATCTGCAAAAATTCAAAACTCTCGGTGGAATACGAATTTCAATTCGTTGATTCATTATGTCAATAAACGCTTCGTTCACGCGACGAAACGAATTAAATTTGATAAAACGCAAACATTTCAATGCGAATTTTATGCGGAGGAAGATTGTTTTCTGATTAGTTTTGTACTTCCAATAACTCACGAAATGCCAAATCCCATTCCTGTTGTAATGGATGTCATTTTTTCGGGGAGAGAAGTAGACATAACGGATGAGACTACAAAGTGTTCTCAAACTGGAAACATTCGATTGGAAAATCCAATTTTTATACCTAAGCAGTCATCCGTTATTATATTTGTCAAGATTACAAATACGGAGCTTTCTAATTCAGAAATTTTTGTTAAATCTGAATTTTATTACGTCACCGATTCAGAATGGACCGAATTTGAATCATCGAATGCCAAAGGCCAAGAAAATCCATTCAAAATTCATTATTTAAGTGTCCTGTTATATTTTTGAAAAATAACCTTGATTATATTTCATATCTAAATCAATTTTCTGAAATTATAATTACAGTATTTACTTTATTAATTAGATTACGAATAAATAAATTTGAGGTTTATAGAAAATAATTTTTCGTTTTAAGTAATGAAAATGAATTGATTTTTTTGCGACTTTATGTTAATGAAACTCGTTTGATACATGTAATGATTTACTTGAATTATTATAAATCTTTATGCCAGACTTTGTAAAACAATATACCGGGTGATCGACGAAAGTACTCCTAATAGACATTGTGTAAAGTGATATTTAGTAGCTATTTACAATAACAGTACATTTACATATCAGTAAAATATGCAATTATCTGAGGCTTGTAGGGTTGGAGCACAAATTGATGACTTAATTATTGATGCATAACCTCCACGTATAAGTCAATAATGTATTTATTGTATTTTCTCTGCCGTACTGTGATGCAAACATAAATGACATTTTCATGGACAAAACGAAAAGTAACTGCGACAAGAGAAACGGCTGTAATGCTCGTTACAATAATACATATTTACGCCATTATCCTGTATTATTTTACTATTGTCGAATTTTTGATATGTTTACAATAAAAAAAAAACGGTAATCTTTAAAGTATTCTCACAATTATATAATTTATTCAAATTACTTTCTACATGAAAATTTATTTAATACACAAAAATATACAGTCAAACCTGTTTTTATGCGCTCTTTTTATGTGCGATGTTTATTTGTGCGATTTTTTTAATGCGAATTTTTAATTTGTGCGGTATAGTTGGCGACTAGTCTCGTGCGATTCGTCATGTCTTACGTTGACTTATTATAGCTAAATAAACTTATTATAGCATAAATGCACTTATTATAGTAATATTATTGCATGAATATGCGAAAAATGAAATTATTTACTTTTTAAGTCAACAAAACACCACCTGGACAAAAATATGTAAAACAGACGATAGACCAGACGATGCAGTCAAGTGCTGACATCTGTTGTCAATAAATTCTATTTCGTACGGTTTTGAGTTATTTTCTATGTGAGACTTTTTTTATGCGGTCCCTGTTGACCGCATAAAAAAATATTTTTTAATTGTGTCGCGAAAACTATTATTTACAGCCATTCGTGAAGTTTCGTGAGATTTTTTTTATGCATTTTTTTTAATGCGGTCCCTATCCCCCGCATAAAAACAGGTTTGACTGTATTCAATATTATATACAATTTAGCTAATCCAGCAAAAACACGTCTTTAATACCGCATTTATCGTGCTCACGAATAATTTTGAAGTAACGTTTAAAATAAGAATACAATTTACCTTTGTTGCTAAAATTATAGAATTTCAAATCTTAAGATTAACACGATTAACATTAATGATATTAAACTATATCATTTTATATATAATTAAACCTCATTATTAGCTTACAAACTCTTGTTTGCTCTTTTGTAACTTCTAGTGTGGCCTGTAGTATTGCATGGAAATATGTGTTATAGAAGTTTCATAAAAAATGCACCGTTATGATATAGGAAGTAAAACTTGCTGATGCTATATACGTTCCATAGAAAATGTTGTATCTGGTTTTATTATTTCAAAATTAAATATAATTTATCATGATGTAAAGATAAATTATTTATTTCTAGCTTACAAAAATTGAATCACAATAGAAAAACACAGAAATGTTAAAAATATCAATTCCTTTATTATAAAATAATTATTCTTGTATCAAGTAATTTAAGAAAATTCTATTTTTAGCCTTTAATTTAAATTTTCTTCTTGTATACTTCATAATTTCGCAATATGAAATTTGAAGAATCCATTATCGATCTCTATACATGTGTTTCCCTGATGAATATTCAACTGAAGAATGTTAATTGTTTGAAATTGATAGTCGATTACTATAAAATAAAATTCGCTTTTAATAAGAAGTTATCGCATTCAAGTAAGAAAAATATTCAATTAATTTAGCTTCTAAATGCCGGTTGTTTATAATGCATTAAAATTCCACAATTATTGCTCATTTAGTTAGCTTAATAATAAAAATTTGTGAGGTGTTTCGAAATCTTTAACTGATTTTCGAAGCAAACAACTTTCTCTTAACCATTAGCAATTAGAATATTTATCATATCACCTCGTTCTCTTGGATACAGTTTACTGCGATCCCTTGCATTGCGTTATTGTAAAATACGTTTTAATTGCTGCATGTATTAGTTTATTATACACTATAGAATATACATTATAGCAAGAAATGAATAATCAAATGTATAACGGCTGTCCCGTGTGTCTGATCTTTCCCATCGTGCAATCCTGCAAAGTATTTGGATTTAGTATTATATCCGATTGTAACTGTCACACAAACAGAGCTATTTACGGACGAACACTTCAAAATTTATTGTACAAATCGTACGTGAATGTGATAGAATTCTTATGGTTTGATGTTCTTCAAATTGACGTAATTTGCAGCGATTGGATGATTCTGTTCGGAGACGAATTCGTTCCACTTAGATACATACTTATGTTATTTTATACACATTCTGCCGTACAGTTTAGTATTTTCAAAAGACGGAAAATTAATTTCGTGTACAAGATCAGCAGTTACACCCGAGAAATTAATTTGTCGAGGAATATTGAATTAATGTGGATAGCATTCTGTAACGTGCTCGTAATGACAATATTTTTATGTTTCCTGTTCTACGAAATGTTTCTTTATCCTGCTCTAAAGATGAATGGATCTGAGGAAGAAGCTTTTTTCTGTACCATTTTCATTTCTTGGGAAACGGTTTACGCACATATTGTAATATTTACTATTTGTGTGCAATTATATTTTATTGGCATTATACTTTTTAACCGATTAAATTATCTGTGCGAAATTGTTAACGGCATAACTGAACATTGTACAGACGTATACGTTCTGCTTTACGACGTAATACCGAAACACACAGAAATATTACATTGTTTCTGTCAAATGAATGACGTTTTAGAAATTTCTTTTCCTTTGATATACGGCTTTATTATTTACATAACATCCTTCTTAATGTACACAGCAATATTTGCTGATTTATCGTGGAGACTTCTCATGCTGTTGGTATGTCTACTTAGTTTTTTAATTGCCATTTCCTTGGCTTATATTCTGTCTCGGTTAATTGCAAAGGTAAGTTATAGCGAAATATATTTTGTTGTTTGTCGTAGATCATTAACTGTACAAATATCACAGCTTTATGGAAACTTCGTACATATCAACGTGTTATCGTCGGTCGAGTGTACATTACAAGAGAAGTTGAAAGTGAGTATAACAGAACTTCTGCAAGATATGGGCATGATTATTGTGAAATGATGAATGTTTTCTGTTTTACAGATGCTGAATTTCATGAAAAGATTTGGAAGACGTCCGATTGGTTTATTTATTGGAGGATTTTTCTACGTTAAAAAAGATTTCCTAATAAGAGTAGGTCATTATTTTAAAGGATTGTTTGCAATTTATGAATTGTAATGTTGATGGTTTGTAATTGATTATTTCAAGGAATTTACTTTAGTTATTAAATTTATAAGATATACAATGGATGTATAGAAAAAGTTGTGCAATTTTCTATTTTCACAGATTTTGAACTCCTTTTATTCTGTATTGTCAGGACTTCTCCAATTAGGAAATGCATCTCCAAGAAAAAATTGTGATACGAAATTGATTGCAAATAATACGTTTAATTTACTTTAATTGTTAACATAAAATAATATTGTTATGTAATTGAGTCGAGAAAATTGAATTGAATGTTAGTTTTTGAAAAAATAAAGATAAATATTTCAAGTCATATTTATTACTGTCTTGATAAAAGAATTACACGGAATTAATATTGCACTTTAATTTGTAATTTACAATGTGTCAAAAATTATACATGAAATCTCGCGAAAAACTAAATATCATGCAACAAATTTGAAAAGGAATTTACTGTTGTAATGAAATGAATAAGTAAAAAATTTTGCAAGTTTTTTGGTTGTGGCATTGTTCTATTTTGGAAAAGTGTTCGTAGTAATATTTGCTTGAATTCGCGATATCGCTAAACGATCTAGTCCAACAGAATAAACGGTTTCACGGAACCGTTTATTTTGTTGGACTAGATGGTTCCATGGAATCATTGTTTTTTCAAAACTACTGTTGAACACGACGGTTCCTCATCGTTTATATGTACTGTATATACAAGCAGATGAGCCTGGCACTGCTGGGCAAAAAATAAAACCAACAAAGATTAGATTCTTTCGTACTTCTAACCCTTCTATTATATTACATTATACTATTTGTTTTATATAATTACAAATGTTATCTTACGTAAGGGTTTAAAACACCAAGTGCCTAATGGCATGCATTTCGAAAATTCTTTAAATTGTGTACAGTACAGGAATAAATAATTTATGAAATCTATTACATCGGTATTACATCTATTACAAACCCTTACATAAGATAACCTTCGTAGTTATATAAATGAAATACTGTAATATAATAAATATTAAAACGAAAACCTTATAAAGAGTTTGATTTTTTAGCCTACCATTGTCACGTTTATCACGATACTCCAACGGTACGAAAGGACACAATTTCATTGGTCGAGTAGGGTAGCGGCATCTAATGGCGCTACATGTACTGTACATCAGCAAATCGAATCTTTACATTTTCTGAAATTTTTTGCCAATAGATGGCGGTACGTGTAAATCAGCAAATCCAATGTAGATAGAAGTTAATTGATTTATAGAAATCCAATTAATATTATGGAATAGGATGTATGACATTATTTAAGTTAGGTGCGTATAAACGTAACTGCCAAGTTTCGTAGCAATTGATCAAAGGGTCTAGGAGTGTATAGCGAACAAACAAGCTGACAAGCAAGCATTCTCATATATATATATATATATATATATACAGTAAATTGTATTAAATTTCGATCGGATCATTTCAGTTTGTCTAGAGCCATTTACTAGTCTTCACAAATACGAATTATAATCAATTGACATAGAGTTACCATACACTCGAACACTATCCTAAAATAAGGAGAAAAGATACGAAACGGGGTTAGAATTACAGGGAATGACGGTAGAATCTTGCAATACAAAATTATAATTTTAATATTTATAATTCTTAAAAGTTTATACAAAAAAATATGTTATAAAATTAAGATTTGTTTCACGTCAATTTATGTTTGTGTTGTTTAATGTTTTACTAAAAAGATTCTTAACATGTAAGCACGTAAAAGGAAATTGCAACTTGAACACTAACTATCAGGGGCGGACTGGCCCTAAAACTTTTGTGTGGAAAAAATTATTACCAGCCCAGCCCATAAATTAAAAAAATGTATTTTTTCAATTTATATTTAAATATATTCAAAATATAACATTGACAAAAATTACAATAAACACAAGTCTACAACATTAATTTTTTATTTAGAAGTTCGCTTTGTTGAGCAATAATATTAATGACATCATCAGAATCTATTTCATTTAAAATATTCTTCTCTGCTGACATTAACATGAAGGCTTCCAGATTTTCTTGTCTGATACTTGATCTTAGTTTGCTTTTAATGAATTTTAACATAGAAAAGCTCTGTGTCACAGGACACTTGTGTTACAGACATAGATAGTAAATATTTGTATGCTTGACCAAGTATAGAATAAGCGCCACTTAACATGTTATATCTGAATAATATGTTGTAACAACAAATAGGGCAATTTTTGCAAGCTTTGCAGTATGAGGATGAAATCGAGTCTTTATCATTTTCTACTTGATCGTCAAAATAATGTTCATTTTCGTTTAATTTGATGAGTTTCACTGACATTTTCCTTTAAAATATTCCATGACGTTTTAAAATGTTGCAATTCTGAAATAATATTGTGTTGAGTTGCTTCTGGATTAAATTGTATTAAAATGCTGCTTAATTTTTGGAATGCATTTTCTGGAGTATTTTCAGAAAAATTTTTTGGATGCAAACATGCAAAGTCATTATAAAATAATTGGTTTTTTGTAAAACGATTTTCCATGCTTTGAATTGCAGTATTTAATATGTGATTGTAATTACTTATTTCATACCTCTTGAATGAATCTCTTACCGGTTCGTCCGTAGTTTCTCCACTGTCCATTTGCTTTCTTTTGCGTATTCTAATATCCGGTAATGTATGTTCAACTTCGACATCACACTGCATTTCATCCAGTTTATTATTAACATAATTTACAAACACATCAGCAGAGTTCTTTACAACGTTAAATTTTTGCGATATATCCTTTAATAATTTGATTGCATTCATAACCATAGGATGAGCTTTGATGAAATCTATGCTTCTTTCTTGCAAATAATTTGAAATCGGTGTTGTAATATCAAATATTTGTAAGAAAAGTTCAGCTGTAAAAACTATTTCATATTTTATTAAGGAATCTAGAAAAGATTTTGCTTTTATTCGTATGTTTGGTTGAAAGTTTATTGATGTAGCAAAATACTGTAATGTTAATATTAATTCAACATATAAGCCATCTTTAGGATTAGCAAAATTACCAAACACTTTCTTCAAGACTACATCCTTGGCCCACCATCGCGTTTCTCCTATCGTATTTAATTTTTTACGCCTAGTATCTTTACTAAAAGAAATCCACACATTCATTCGAATGTACGATTCTCGAATGAAAATTGCTATTAAATTTAATAGACTAAATAATGAAGCTACAGCAATTGATGACTAAGTAATGTCAGAAATAACTAAATTCAAAACTGGGCGTAGCACCATACATGAACATGCTCCGGGATAGCTTCTAGTTATGTGAGCAGAAAACTCACGATATTTCCCGCGCTTATTACTAGCACCATCAGTAGAATTTCCGATACATTTGGTAATGTCCTAATTATTTTTTCCTAATATATCTTTTATAATATTGTAAAAAGTTTCATCTGTTGATGATTCCACAATGACGATGGCTAAAAGTCTCTCATTTATGTATTTATTTACGTATCTCACTATAATTGCGCATTGATCTTGAACGCTTATATCTTGTGTGGTGTCAATCTGAATACTATACATTCCAGCATCATTTATTTCTTTCGAAATTTTGTTTTTAATTAGTTTCGATATTGCTTCAAGTATGTAGTTTACAGTAGTTTTTGATAAAAATGTAACTAAGTTTCCACGTCCTTGTGTTCTCTTATCTAAATTTGACTGGTAAATTTTTTTACTCTCCTTAATGCAACTATCCAAATGCTTTTTCAAAATATCGTCATGTTTGCTCAAAAGTAATATCATTTCTAAAAAGTTTCCATGATCTACATTGTCATCGTCCAATATATGAAGACCCTCATTTCGTTTGCATCTATAACTTAACCCTCTTTTGCCAATCAATTTAATAATATCAATTGATTCGTTTTACAACGTTACGATTAAAAATTATTTTTTCATTTCGTATCGATTTCAATTGTGTAGTAATGCTTGAACAGTTTTTCGTGCGCATGAAATTGCGAACAGCATTTTCGTCATGAAACTTGCTTTTCTCATGCCTTTCGACATATTGATGAACATAATGCCAATTATTAAAACCTTTGATAAAAACATTGTCTTCTGAATCTCGTCCGTATGCTAAGCAGATCAAACAGTACAACTTGTTATTTTCTTCACAAAATGTTAGCCATTTACGATTTTGACAATCTATTTTTCTATTATAAATTTTAGTATTAAACGGTGTTTTTTTGGTAGGTTGTTTCGGATGATACTTGAAGAAATCATCTATATTACTGTAATGCGGTTTTATAAAAAATGTATTAGACTCGTTGCCCTCTAGAATTGGAATACTGACTTCCATTTCTTGCAAAATTTCTTTATTTTTCTCTTTCTCAAATTTGTTTTGATCAGTTTGAGCATTATCGATATTATCTACGTCGGTTTTAGTTGCAGATATAGGCCTATTATTTTCAATTTCTTGAATAATAATATCTTTATTTATATTTTCCCATTGATTCACATTGTCGTTGTTAGACATATTTTCAGACTGGCATTTTAAGATTTTATTAAACATTTGTTGTACACTGTAGCCCTGTCCAGCTACTAACTCCAAATCATGTTTTCTTTTTAGTCTCAACTTTTCTTGACCACCCTTTGCTTCTTTTTTCTCACGCTGTGGTTCCATTTTGCAAATTAAAAATTATAAGGGATCGAACCAAACCATTTATATACCAAATATATTTTGTGATGTTATAACCTATAACCTACTTTTTACTAACCTGAAAGGAAAAAATAGCTTTTTTAAAACTTATTATCAAATTTGTAAAATCCTAGTTGTCCGAACCTATAAAATAGACTATTTTTAATTAAAGCATTTATAATATAAAGAAAATAATTATTAAAAACATTTTCTGCTTATATCAAATAAATAAAATAATTGTAATTAGCAGTTCGTAGCAGTTTATACCGTTATGAGAACCAGAGAAGAGAGAATTCGGAGCGCAACTCTTACTGTTTTTGCATTATACCAGGGATGGGCAACCTTTTTCTAAGGGCCACATTTGGAACTTTCGAATTGAAACGGGTCGCACATAAGAAAAAAGAAAAACAGTACGGGTAAATCACAAACGTTTATTCATATATTCATAAATTAGCATAGGTATATCTGATATATTTCATCGATCTTATAACGGTTATATCGAGCTTTTATTGTACAAAACCACGTGTGAACCTCAAGGTCAGTTCAGCATTGAAAGTAATGCGAAGTTGAAACATTCTCATAAGTGGATTTTGTATTTATTACTGTCCAGTTCTAAGTCTGAATTCTTTTTAAAATATTAATAATTTTCTAGTTCAAACATTTTAAGTTTTAATTTTGGAAATTAATAGTAACATTATTATTAAACAGAAATTCTAACTTGGATATTTAAAATTCGAAATTCTACATTAAAAATTCTATTTCCGTAAAATTTCAAATATTTAACATACCTTTTTCTATAATTCGGATAAACCACAGTAGATTAATAGTAAAAATTTGCAAAAAACCAAAAAAGTGAATGCAACGATACAAAGCAATGGCAAAACTTTACAGCTCTATATGAAATGTGCAGTAAAGTGGGGTTTTTTTTTTTTTTTTTTTTTGTAACTCTTTCCGCCCAGTAGGCACTAAGAGGGCCTCTTATAGCAAGCCCATTATGGGTTCGGCCAGGCCCACAATGGGGCGGCCGGGTGGTGAGGGACGGGGACCGACATATCCGGACGGACCACCCCCCGAAAAATTCCTGGGGATTTTTCGACCCGTCCGGATTCGATCCCGGGTCCCCCAGGGCGGCAGGCTGCTAACCTTGACCGCTCGGCCATCCGGCCGCTAGTGAAGTGGGGTTAAATTACCAGATAGTCCTTGCAATTACGGTAACCCCTTGGGTTGGTTTATTTTTGCGTCTTTAAGGGGTGGTAGAATTGTTTACGAATGTATATGTACAGTACATATACTCCCTTGGGCTTCATTTAGTCTTGAAAATGGGTCAAGCGCCTACGAAAGTATATGTGCATTTGTAAACAATTCTATCACCCTTAAAGACAAAAAATAAACCAATCCAAGGGCTACAAATGAAATTTTTGAAATAAAACTGAACAAAAAAGTATATTATGTATATATTCAGAAAAACGGCCCAAATTGTATACGGCCCATGTGGAATTTACCACATTTTCCACATGGCCAGTCCGCCCCTGCTAACTATATAGTGTATTTACTCGGACACATGGCAAATTTTATCACTAATTTTTATTCTGTTTGTATGTGTGTTAAGTGCTTGTACACGTTTCGGGCTGTTGACGTCCCTCTTCAGCGAACTAAAATACAACTGAATAAAAATTAGTGATGAAATTTGCCATGTGTCCGAGTAAATACACTATATAGTTAGTGTTCAAGTTGCAGAATAAGTACCGGTACGGTTTCATAAATACTACAACGAAAAAGGAAAGTTTAAAAAGTGTTTCTCTTATTGAAAACTTTTGTTCGATATTTATTTCGACAAAAATTTTTTCTCTGATACACCGTTGAAAGTACTCGTTTGTATTTGTTATGGACCTTTATAAATAATGAGAAAAACGGTACCTCAGTCCGATAAATATTGATTCATATATTAAGGTGAGCAGTCGTTCTGAATAAACACTTTAGATATTGTAATTTTCATAACAGAAATAAATAATTCTTAATGAGGTAAAGCCTCATTAAGAATTATTTATTTCTGTGAATTATTATAGACTTGAGCCATACGCGTAATGTTATTAAAGTGCCAACTTTGACCATTAATAGGTTTTTAGAGCGACCGCCTGCTAATGGCCCTTTTGATGATTTTGTTTAATTAAGAATGTTGAGTAATTATAAAATGAGCCAGAGTCAAGTCGAGGAAGGAAAGAATGTTATTTATTGAAAAATTGTATAGACATTTGCGTTAACCATTGTATTGAATTAATCATTAAACTTTTTTAGATTCCGGTGTCTGTTATAGACCACCAGTACCAATTACATGGTAGCTCTTAAAGAAAACAATGTTACAGGCTAATAGAAAGGAATCTGAATTCAACGAGTAGTCGGTGTGTCAATAAGAATAGAGAGAAGCTAACTGAAAAATTTCAGAAAATTAATGAAAGAGTATTTTGCCAGGGCATTTCATACTCTCAGACAGATAAAAAGTGATTGACAAGTTGCTGTCAAAAAAATAATTACATGATTTACATGTAGATCTTCGTTTCCTGTATCTGTATCGAATTACTGAAAACAAAAGCAATATAAAATGAATGTTTTCAAATTGGCAGATCGGGAGGGCGGAAATTTTCTATTTGGAAAACATACAGAATATCCGTTCATCTATCATTTTTGGCTGTTCGTGAGAATGGCGGCTTAAAGGAGAGTTTTAACGAAGTTTGACTGTTTTCATACAGTCTAACTGAAAAAAAAATGAAATGTAAATAAATACAACAAAGCAACATTCTTAAATAAATTTTAATGCCGATGAATTTTGAAATTTTAGTTCAAAAATATAAAGCGACGTTCATATATAAAATCTTAAATTTATCTTTAATATTTTTGCAATCAAGTCTTGTGTCTGTGAGAAAATAGTAATGAGAATTAATCCAAATGTCAGAATTTGCTTGTATAATCTTCGAAAAGATCGCAATGACTGAATATTTTGCAATAAAAATTGGATTTTCTAGTGTAATCAGCCCATTTTTATCACACGTCATAAGTTTCTCTTTTATTGTTATTGATTCTTGCGATTCAGGAACCACATCTACCATAAAAGTTATTGCTTTTTCGTGAGTTATCGGTAGATTGAAACCTAGAAGAAAGCAATCTTCTTCCGTGTAAAACTTTCCTTGAAACTTATATGATTCGTCTAATTTAATCCATTCAACAGTATCCAGACTGCATTTATTCATATAATGAATAAATGAATTATAGAAGACATATTTACGAGATTTATCATTATTACAAATTGTTGGAGGAACTGAGGTAGAGGGGTGTGTATTCTCGGAAAAACATCGAAGTGAATTCATTTCATCTGCTGTTAAAATGTTTTCTGTAAATATTTCCTTTTCTAACGTTTCTCTATCCAAGGAAAGTAGGCGTATTTTAGGTAGAAAAGGTGCCAAACGAGCACGAATTTCTTCTGGTTTTGCCTTAAGTAATCCTGTAATCGATGTTGATTGGCTGGATTCGTTTAGAGTTCTTCTTGCTGCCCACTTCAATACTGCTTTAAACAGATTTTCTTCTTTGAGTGACGTGTATATCGGTCTAGAAACGAATCTGGAAATTGTTGTATCCTTGCAAGAAAGAAAACCTTCTGAATCCAGAATTTCTTGACAGTGTCTATCGAATTGTATCCAACAATGATATTGGATCGAGTAATCTTCGTGTTCGCATGAAAAATCGTGAATGTAGCATACGTTTTCAATGTCTATATGATGAATGATGTAGTTTCTGCAAATGTCTTTTATTTCTTCTATCTTAAATACGCTTCCGAGTCTGTATATATTTAAGCCATTTTCTATAGAATATAAAGGAAGAGCATTCGTAGCTAAATAGCTGGAAAAAAGTATACGTACAGATTAATGTAATAAGAGTTATGAATTACGAATATAAAATATATTTGTAAACTGTCACATACTATTGTATGAGACAGTTTACAAATAATTGTACACAGATTATTATTGATTTTTAACCCTTTCCCTGCTTTGGTTAAAAGGATGGCTTTTTCAATCGTATTCATCGTCGGCTCGGCCAGGCCCCCCACAATGACGTGAGGGCCGAGGCACGACAAATACGAGGACAGATCGCCTGTATAGAGGTATTTTTCACGCGCGTTCTATCCGGATGAAAAATCACGGTATATCATAAAAAATTCGCCTCGATCTCCCAGACGTTTAGGTTGACCCTTAAATGGCCAATTCTTACTGTTTATTAGTTAAGTTACGGCAACGCAACACTTGGGCGATATGCCTAGATGATTGCCTTCTGGTAGGTTTTTTTTAAAGAAACTGGCTCCTATTTAGGCGTTACAGACGTGGAGAAAACCCGGAAAACTCCGACGTGTCGAGGCCAACCCACAACTGAATTCCCAGTGTTTAGGGAACGAAGATCACTTGGGCACTGATGGGTTTCCAATTGTTACTAATTGTTACATTAAACTGCGTTTTTTTTAATGCGGTCCCTATCCCCCGCATAAAAACAGGTTTGACTGTATTTATTGCGTATTTGATTTTGGATTAATCAGAAATATATTAATTTCGAATTCTTTTCATACCGATCACTTACTTTATTATCTGTAAGAAATCGTTTCGCATGCAATCCACCTTCAATTTTGATGTCATCGTACAAAAATAAACGATTACATCTTTTAGAGTGGAGGAATTCCTTTCAAGGAGAGGTTTCCATACCATAACATCACCGTCGTTGCATTCAATGTAAGCAAATTCTTGGAAATTGAAAGCCATTTTCAGTGATTATTTTAGTTGCAAACAAGTTTTGTTGCCTCTCTAATTGTTACTGAATTAGTTTGACGCTCGATTAAAATCGTTTATTGTTTATTAAAATTATGCGTACTTGATGGATTAATTACAAAAATAAGTTATTCGTAAAATAAATCATTTTCAGGAAAAAATTAAATTAGTTTAATCTAGTTATTTAATTAGAAAAATTAATTTTCTTTGAAGATGATTTGAAAAAATAACTTTAATGAAGAACGATATCAACGTAATCATCGTTATTTGACATCTAAACCAATATCATTAATACGAAATGAAAATAACTTTTATAGTAGCCATAATTCCTGAAACGCCATAAGCAAAAGTAATGCAAGAGGATCAAACGGCATTTCATAACAGCGCTTTTATCAAATTATAAATTCCAAATTTTGTCAATTTTCAAATCTCCACATTTTCTGACCTCCTAAATCCAAAACAGTGAAAAAAAAAAAAAAAAAAAAGAACAGCAGAAAATTTTGTGGATATGTGTCGGCTTCTATTTCGCTTAATGCTTCAGAAAAGAATTAAAATGATTGTTAACAAACAGTTGCTTTGAATGGTGTTTCAATTGTTCGATTAAATCCAGGCTCGGGATAAAGCTCTGTTTATAAAAATTTATATAGAAACTGAACAAACTACACTCATTGCCATAAAAAGTAACGCACCAGAAAAGAGTTGTCATATCGCCGCGAAACTTGGTATATGCATATAAGTCTCAAGCAGATATAGAAATGATTAGAGTTATAGCGTAAAGGCTTTTTGCCTAATGCCAGCAGTGAAGGTTAAAGAGCGTTCCCCTTGACCTATAAAAACACTCAAAGAAATCCTGTTTGCAGTTTTCCTGTTGCAGAGGGACGCTGTATCACTAGAAATTATTTTACGTCACAATAAAAACCATATGAATAACTAATCGAGTTTGAGAGGAGTAGGATCATTGGGTTGAGAGATGCCGTATGGACATCTTGCCAAATTAGCTTGCCACCTCAGCCGTTATAATAACACTGTGAGGAGGAGTTGGGACCGTGGGCAAGAGAGAGCTTGCATACATCGCACCTATGGCCAAGACGTCGTCGGCAGACCACTAGCGAGAAGATTGTCAGGTCCTCCGACAAGCATTCACAAAGCCGACCGTATCTTTGTCTGTCATCCGGACACAGGTAGCGCCATCATACGGGCCCCTGTGTCTGTCCGTACCATACCTACGCATCTGGATAAGGAACATTAGGTATCGCCGAGGCCATTACGTGTGCGCTTGACAGCCAACCCCCGTCGCCTCCATTTGGATTGATGTACTGTACCTTCTGACAAGTTTGAACCGCAACGAAATAGAACTAAGTCGTCTACAGAGACGAATTTAGATTCTGTTTGGTCACGAACGATGGCCATGTTCGTGTCTGGAAGCCACGTTGTGAACGCCTCAATCCTGCATGCGCTTTAACCCTTTTCCCCCGACATCTTGTTTACGTTTATTTTGCGATCCCTCCTAAGGCAATATAGGTCAGTCGGGCGATATTATTTTAAAAGTTCACCAAAAATCAAATTATCATTATATCTATATGAAAAAAATCATTTACATTTATTAATATCTTTAGTTTTAAATACGATGTTTTTCAATGCATTTTATTAGAAAAATTTATAAGAAAAAAAATAATATATATCAGAACTGACACGTAATTTGTAACATTTTGTGAAAATTAACATTGTCTAGTTACATAGTTGTTTGCTGGCACTGAGCCAGAAAGACGTAGAATATTGTTTTGTACAATTCGATATAACACTTATGCATGTATGTTTATTCGTTGTGAAATTATCGCACATTATATCAAACATTTGTTTGAAATCAAAATTTTATACTGCTATCAACTAATATAGTGGATTATTATACTTTATTCACTTCATATCGAACTAGATTATATCTGTTGTTAATAAATTTTACAAAAATCAATATTTACCAAAGTAACGATGAATCGGTACCCTCGAAGTTTTGCTTAAAAAGCCAGGGTACCGATCGATCGGTGCCTTCGGGGACAAAGGGTTAATTAATGTTAATAACACAGATGTGTGACCAATATTTTCAATAAATATCGTATTAAATAATACGAAATGTTTTTAATCCCAATCATCACTTTATTTATTTCCCCCAAACATATTTATGTAGCTAAAATTAGTTTTAACTAATGTTAAAAGTTAAAACTAGTTTTATCTAAAATCAAAACAAGTACAGCAATAAATTCTAGTAATAAATAGCAATAAACTAGACAAAACGGGTTATAACAATGACATCCAGTAAAAACTAGTTTTCAACTAGTTAAAACGCGTTTTAACTAAAAACGGGTTTTTACTGTAACAACTGTATATTTTAGTCTTTTAAATTGAGATACCTAAATAAGGGGGCGGCGAAATTTTTTTCTGCCCCGGGCGGGTGACACCCATGTTACGCCACTGTTCCAGACAGTCCTATTTTGGAATTTTTGAATAATTTTGCAGGACAAATATAATCGATTGCAGCAACTGCTGATCGCTGTGGATCGAGATGCCGTAGGACGCAATACGGCACCTGAATACCTCCATGCCCGATTACATCGCGTACTTCCGCTAGAGACGACACAACGGGTCTAGAACCTCCTTTCATCTATTGCAGGAAAAAATGATTCTTTTGCATTTAATTTGTAATCACTTACGTACATCACTATTATACTTACACGTGTACAATTTCGTTCAATTGTAACAACGCGTTGGTGCGCTAATTTTTATGGCAATGAGCGTATTTTGT
Source organism: Centruroides vittatus (assembly GCF_030686945.1). NCBI lineage: Eukaryota > Metazoa > Arthropoda > Arachnida > Scorpiones > Buthidae > Centruroides > Centruroides vittatus. The sequence continues at coordinate 35,076 of NW_027120665.1, read as the reverse complement.
AAAAAAGTGATTAATATATAGTAAGTATTATATGTAGTATTCATGTTGAGATAAATCAATAGAAATGAGAGTAGATGAAATTATATTGAAGTACGTAGTAAATAATTTCACAATTCATTTTATTGTTTAATGAATTTTTTCTAATTCCCATTATTTCTGATATAACGGTTTCATAACGGAAATAACTTTACTTTCATAAGGGATTACATTACACATAATGAAATATTTGACGTAATGGATTTTTTTTGAATTATTGAAGATTTGAATTTCTGTAATATAAGGTAATGGATGCTCCAAAATAGAATTTTATCTATCAGAATTCATCAATACTCGTTTCCATCTTACGCAAGCATGTAATGTCTTAAAGAATACAACTTTAATTTCATTTGTATACAATAGTTATAGTAAAAGATATATAAATGTTAAATAAGGCTAAATATAATTATTATGCCTTTGTGTCCTTTTTAACTCTATTTAAAATTTCTTTTGTATATTAGTATTTTCTAGTACTTTAGTTTCTAGTTAAAACTAGAAACTAAAAGAAAATTAAAAATAAGATTTTGTGAACATATCAGAGCAATCAAAGAGAAACTATGCAAATTCAGAGTAGCTGACCATTGTAATACAGAAGGTTGTGCAATTGATCTAAATACGGTAAAAATCAGAAAAAAGGAAAAAACAATTATAAAAGACAACTGTATGAGCATTTAAATATAATTAGGCAAACTAATAAAATGAATAACAACAATGGTAGAGAGATCCACCAATCATGGTTAAGCATTATAAGAAGGGGGGAAGAAGAGGTATAAAAAATGTGATGGGAACGTATTAGAATCGAATAAGTAATAAGTAGAAACGAATAAACAAAAAGAAGTAAGTTAATGGAAATAATAATATTTTAGATAAAAATTAAATTGATCGTTTTAAACTGATTTTAATGTATAAAAATTAGGAATGTGTAAAATTGTATGGTTGCTGTGGATCGTGAGTTTAAGTAGAAATGTAGAGAAGATCGGAAATACAAAAATTGTAAGAATTTTTAAATTTATTGTCGGGAAATGTTTGTGTTTTTAACTAATTTTAGTTATAATTGTACCAAGAAATGTTTTTATTGTTAATTGTAGAAAGTGTCGTTTAAAGGCCTGCTGAGGAGGGACGAACAAGTCCGAAACACATGTTTAAAGTGTAGTGTTCAGGTGAACTAAATAAAAAACATTATTTTGATCTGTAAGACTAAATATCTGCATCCATAATTTCCAGTATAATAAGTCCTGTTAATATATAGAAAGTACTAGTATACAAAATAAATTTTACATAAAGGCTAAATATACTTAACATAATCAATATAAACCATAAAATGGTTCTGTATCTCACAAATCAAAAATCTTAATTGTAATAATTAATAATTATTTGAGAAATTCTTAGCCATTTGACAGTAAAATAACTCATTTTACTTTGGATAAGTTTTTTAAAATATGAAAGCAGTGATTTATTAATTAAAATGTAATTTATAATTTTCAAGATATTTGAATTTTGCTGAATAATTCATGCTTTAAACGGAATATGCGAGTATAATAAAACGTTTTACATGTATTAAAAATGAACTGAATTAAATTATAATAATTTTTATAAAGCGAGAGAGCCTTCTTTTCTCGTTTAAAAGTTGGCCTAAGCGAAGTCTTTTCTTACAATGAAATGAATTTCCACAGAAAAAGCCCAAATGTTGCCTTCATTCTAATACAAAGTGACAACCCTCATTTATTAGCTGTAGCTTCTTTATCCGCAAAGTCCCTGCTAAGTGAGTTATGTATAGAAACTGGATTTTGCTTCTTCGAATAGAGCGAAGTATTTTAATCTTTACCGATGAAAAGAGATGATAAATTCTGTTCTTATGACAATTTGCTATTAATAGCCTACATTTAAAATAATATTCAATTATTCAAATAAAATACATTTCTATGTAAAATAATGATTTAAATATATTAAAAATTTATACTGTAGTTTCATTTAAAAGTTTTCGAAATGTTAAATAGTTTTCAATTTCCATTACATCTATCACTGATACTTAGAAAATTGGTAATAGTACATGAAGAATCAGGAATGATTTATAGATCTTAAGAAGTTATATAAACTCCATTACATTTAAGCAATATTTTACCATAGCAACTTGCTGTAAAGAGATTATACCATTTGGTTTATTGAAAGTAATATGTTAGCTGGAAACACGGTCGAATGTTCGTAGACTCAATATAATTCGCTTTACTCGAGTAAAAAGAATGGCATCCATACGAGAAAAACAACGTTGTCTCGGAAACATGATGGCTCCGATATTTAATTCATCAAAGGTATTTGGTCTAGATTTCTGGCATCCCATGGAGGATGGAAAAAAGGATAATTTTTCTTCAGCATTGTTCAAGTTGTACACTTCATTCGTATAAGTATTTCTATGGATAATAGCGTTATGTTTCTTGATAAGAATATACAATATTAATCTTTATATTTTAAGAGTCATCAAACTATATGGAGATTATGCGCTCGAAAAATCAGTAGTGTCTGCATTGTTAGCATTATATATTGCTGTGCAGATTAGTATACTAAAACGAAGAAAAATTGAAATTCATCAGCAGTTATCGAGCAGAATGGAAAATTTCTGAACGCATAGATAAGTATCCATTGAGATTGTTATTTCTCTTATTTCTCGTATTCTTTTTGATTATCGTAATGTCTGGAATTGCATTTTATGCGGAAATAAAGAAACAAAACGGAACAGACACAGAGGCTTTTCTTGCCTCTTTCATTTATACTTTATGGCTCATTTATTGTGCGGGTCAGATCCTACTTCTTCTGTCTTTATGTTCAGCAAGTGTGTTTATACTGCAGAAAAATTTCCTGGAGCTGTCTGAAGAAGTAGCGAAAATAACTGTTGACGAACATTTCCTACACGAGAAATTAGAAGAAATATTGAGAAAACTTGTGGAACTGCGGAGATATATTGAAATGTTAAATGAAAAGTGGGACATTTTTCTACCTTTTTTATACACCACTGTTCTCTATGGGTCTTCTTTCTTTTGGTATGCGACATTATTTGTTAAATTACAACCTATGGTAAGAATTTCTTTCTCAATAGTATCTTTCGCTATTCTCTTTGGATTAATATCTTTTAGCTGGGCGGTCTCCACCTACACATCTGCGGTATGTAATCTTTATTTCTCTTTCGATTTTTAAAACTTATAAATTAATGTCTGTTTTAAAATAGTAATTTGTTAACAAGTTATTAAAAACTCAACTCAGTTTTGGAAAAATTATAATGAATTTTCTTTTTGGCAGCTCTACCTCACACAGTGTTTTATTTTAATGAAAATTTAATATAAGCAAATTTGAATTCATTTTTAAATTTCTTTCGCTATTAAAATAATATATAAATTCATGGAGATAAAAATCAATAATTACATTATTATTATTATTGTAAGTATATTATTTTGTGCACAATACATAATTATCAACATTTTACATTTAATTATTTTCTGTAGAGATTAGTGAAATTGTGAAAGGTGTTAAAATAGTTGTCGACATCTGTACACAGATAAAAAAAAAAAGTTCTGAGAGCACATAAATTAATAATCGTAAATACATTAACTTCTAAAGAACGATACTTACGATAATTATAATTCTGAAAACGTTCGCAATACTATTAATTAATATCTTAAACACGAATCTCTAGCGAAAACAATAGCCTATATGTATTCTTCGTCCGACATTGTGAATGGGATTAGTGTTTAAATTTTTGTTATTTAAATAAAAAATAAATTATTTTTAATTTTGTAGCTTCACATTGTTATAATTTTTAATAAAATGCTTATATTAGAGTTGTTTAAATTTTTTAATCATTTTAATTTAATGCTAAATTTATGTAACATGTAATTATTAATCCTTACATTAGTAATGTATTTTATTTTTCAGATCTACGATAATTTCATAAGTATTGAAAAAGTTTCTTCTGCAAATCTTCCGTTGACATTCAAATTTAAGGTACGTATTAAATTAGAAAAATGCAAAACTGAGTATTTACGTTAAGATAATCCAGTCTACAGATTCGCTATTCAGAAGGTCTGTTATTAAAAAACAAAATGGTTATGAAAATCAATATAATTCTCCTAGCACATTTATTAAATTCCATTGTTGATAAATGTGGTTAAAAATTTAACTGCATTTAAGAAACACTTTAAAATTTTATTTTATTTTCAAATTGTTAATCTAACTACTTTCATAAATTACTTTTGTAAAAGATAAATGACTTCATGAAGAGGTTTGGGAAGATTCCTCTCGGAATATCCATCGGCGGATTCTTCTATATTAAACGAGATTTCATGATAAAGGTATGTTCTGAACCTTTTAAAATATATGTAAATACACTTAATCGAATTATATGAAAATTTATTATTTACAGGTCATAAGTGATGTTTATTCGGTATTCAACTCGTGCATTGAAGTGAGCGGAATTTTAAATAAAGAAACAAAGTGTACGCTAAAACACATAAATAATACTCATCGTACATAAGCAACCTTTATACAAATGATGCGGAACTTATGCTCTACACGAAATTTTTTTATAAATTAAGGCAAACGGTTATATATAGAATTTAATTGTGTTAAATCTCTAGATTATCGCTAATTAATCTGTAACATTAGGACTTTAGTAACACATATTCTATAATAATTTATGTGTAAGTTTTCATTGGTTTTATGGGAAATCCCAAGTCTTTTTATCTGAAATGTTCTTAAATATAATGAAATTGCATAATTTTAAATTTCACACACTAATTTTAATAATAATTAATTTTTACATTATTATATTGTAATGTCATTACGAAAATTGATGTATAATTATATTCTTTTGCACCAGATTATAAATTAGTTAATTAATTCGTACGGTTATTGTATTTTCTGTATAAAAATAAAATAAAATCATCAATTTTTGGTTCATGTTCGTTTCTTTATAAATTTTCTTAATACTTGAAGATCAACTTTTACTGCTGTTTACTTTTGTCATTAAGTGTATAAAGTTATATCCTGTGAATTATAAATAAACATATTTATATTTCAATGACAGATTAATAAATAAATAAAAATCTAATATACAGAGTCCCTCGTAAGTTAACTATCGTACTAGTTATGGGAATGTTTGTTTATTTGTTCACAGCAATAGTACTCCAACTTTTGTGAGTCGCAATATATACATATATTCATGGTAGGGTCACAATGAATATGAATATCGTTGATTCCTATCGAAATAATTGCAATGTGCTTTTAATTCTGTATTCTGAATCGAAGCATAATATTTCGTGAAATTTACTTTTACTCAAATCAATTTTATGTTCAGGTTTTAAATTAGTACGAAATTTTATAGGAGAATCTTGAGAAACACGCCTATGCCTACGTTAACGAAAGAATCGATCACATTTCTAACAACAATGGACGATACATTTTATTTGGCAAACGCGTTGGAGACAAAATTAAGGCTTGTTGGGCTTGAATTTGAAAAAAAAATTGTAGACTTGTAAATTCATACTGTCGTCCGTCTGCTTGTTTGTCCGTTCGTACGCCTGTCTGCCCTGTTTTAATCTCGAGAAAAGAGTTAGATAGATGAAGGGCGAGACATGACATGGAAAGGTTAGGGACAGGAGGCCAGAGTAACTATATACGAACTTCTGAAGCATGGATAAATTATCTATTAATCCACAAAACCAATTTAGAAATACAATGGAATATTTTCCTAAAGACGAATTAAATCTTTTGTTACAAAAGAATTAGAATTATTATTATATGGACAAAAAATTAAAATATTGTGAAATACAATCAAAGTATGAATTTTAAAGTGAATTAAATGAAGCTGACATATCAGATGAGAAATACAACCATGGACAGAAAGTATGGGATAAATTTAATACTAGAAATATGGAAAAATTTCTGATTAATATATTAAAAACAATGTTCTAATATTGACAGATACGTGAGTAGCCGTCCGGTGGTTAGGACAAGGTCGTACCTCTGTCGGCAACAGGTCGGTGAAACCTTCCCACTTGTCAAAGAATGGCTGGTTTACGTTTTATGATCCGAGGGGTAGAGATTATTTTTGTCAGGTCGAGTGGAGGAGGTGAGAGGGGTCGTCGGTAAGGCGTAGGCGATATACAAGTAAATGATACCATTAACAATGAAACAAAGATTTATTGAATAACAAAATTGACACTTACAAACTCTAACATCGAGAATTTCTTGTCTTGGTTCTGTGACCTTTTAATTCACGTAAGTGGTCCAAGAGAGAGTTTACATTAATGGTTATCATACCTCTTTGAAGATTCCACGGTAGTTCGAATTCGTCCCTGTTTAATGGCACAAAGGTATCAAAGGTTTGCACAAAGGTATAAAAATCGCGACTGAGACACGGATCGCTTAGTATGAGGATCATTCAAAAAGAAATGAGCCAGAGGCCTAGGAACAGAAACCCTTACCTCTATGTCAGAAGTATTGAAGTATTGATCCTGGCTGTTGAGGCACTTGTCCCACTGTGACACAAGGCGGTGAATGGCTGTCTCGTTAAAGTCCCGGGGCTGCGTTGTCAACCAGTTCTGAACGTACTGCTGGACATCGTTGTCCGAGCAGTCGTTACCCAGGATCGTCACTCGGCGGTCCTGGGTAAAGACTCCATCAACCAGCTGGACAATGTCATCAGTAATGCGGTGTGGTGTTCCTGACCGTGCATTATCGTCTAACGACACCCGCCCTTCCCTGAAGCGTTTTTGCCACGCCTTGACCCTTGCAAGGGACATGCAGTGTTCACCATACACTTGTGACATTCTTCGATGAATGTCCATTCCCTCCACTCCTTCCGCCGTCAGAAACGAATAACACCTCTTTGCTCTTCTTTTGACGCCTCCATTTCACTGTTTCACTGTTTACAACATAACTCACCGCGATGGACGATTGACACGTGCTTCTGCTAGCTTCGTAGTCACATGGTATGCACCCGTGACTCTCTAGCAACGGGCTCTGATCTTCCGTGCTGTTGTCGGAACCACACATTCTTACACACGTAATATTACAATTCTGTCATCGGTTTTCACATTCCAGCCTCTGGCTCGTTTCTTTTTGAATGATCTTCATAATATGAGGCTCGGGCATGCAGCGGTTTGTAGACTTCCCTAGAAGTTCTTGGATGTTGTTGGACTGGCCTTTGATGAGAGACTCTTCTGAGCGGTGAAAAAGCGGCTTTTATAGCTTCGTGGAGAGAAAATACGTCATGTGATGGATTGTTGTGAGAGGTAAAGGTTATTGGAGTAGGTGTGGAGGTTAAAGGTGCCCCCGGGAACAAAACAGAGTGACGAAATCGGACGTTAATTGTAAACTTATCGTGTAAGACGAGCTTTATGATGTTTGGGGACAGGAAAATGTTGACATTTTTAGAGGAGGGTTGTGTATTTTCCCAGCGGAGTATTTTTTCTCACAAATTTTTTAAGCAGTAGGGGGGAAAATAGTATCTCACAGGTATCTCGGAGAAATTTACAGCATTTGTATTAAATTATACTCAACTTGGTATTACACAGCACAGGGATTATCGAGAGATGCTACGTTAAAAATAACAGAATCTCATAATGTTGTAACTGATATGGTAAAGCAGATAATAAACATATGAAAGATTACAATACATAGAAAGAATCAAATTATTTAATGTGTTCAGGTGCTAATAATTTAAACGTATGGACTATGAGTCAATGTTTACCACATGGTCTGATACAAATATAGATGTTGCTAATAATCCTGAGAATTCGGAAACAAAATATATTTTAGAATTTTATTTAAAATATCCCAAAAAATTACATAATTATCATACAGATCTAACTCTGGCTGCAGACAGTCAATAGAAATTATTAACAATGTTTTGTGATGAAGAAAAACATGTAATACATTACAGAAATCTAGAACACTGATTAGAGATGGAAATGAAATTGAAAAAGAGTTTTAAAATTCAAACAGTTGGATCTGTTAAAGAAATATATAGATTTAAATATAAAAATGAGAACACATGCCAATAACGATTTCGAAAAGGATTACATTATATCAATGCCCCATATACATACAAGAAAACATCGGCCGTACACGAGTTGTTTAGCAGGCAGAAAAGAGGATAAGGGAAAGGGAAGGGGAAGAAGGAGGGAGAGGAGATAGACAGTAGAGAAAGGTAGGATCCCTCTGAACTGTGTACATATGGCTACAGTGCCTTCTATGTTTGATACTGGCGTGCAGTTTTTATGCTGCAAGGCCGTAGTCCCCCAAAGGGTCTAAAATAAAAACTGAGTGTAGCGAACACCAATAATTGACTGCCGCTACGAATAGCTAAGTGTAGAAGTTAGTGCCAAGTGGCTGTTAGTAGGAAGACTTATATCTACTTAATACTAGTAAAACTGAACGCCATCGCGAATCCTTATAATACTACTTAACAGCTAGACAGACAGCGCGAAAAGGGAACGAACACAATGACAAACTAGACGAGATGAACGGACTGACAAAGGCAAACAGGCAAGACCCCAAATTTTTTTATTTTTTTATTTAATATTTCTTAACATTAACTTACTAACTAACTAAACTAACCTACCATAACCTAGGACGAAACTAACCAGACGACTAAAGCTAACAAACCCTAACCTATCATATCCTAACCTATCATATCCTAACCAGAAACCAAACTGAGTCCCTAGTCTATCTTACAACTAGGACTATCCAAATTTAGACTGTAAAAGAAGACAGAAAAAAGAATTAAAATACAAAGTTAAAGGCAGCTATATACTGACAGTTGAGATAAAGCAAGGAAAAGCTAATTGCCATCTGTGCCCCTGGAGTGAGTGATCTCAACAGCCCCACTAAGAATGCGAGTAGATGATGAATGGAACATTGTACGTGTGTGAATGAGTTGGTGCGAATTGCAAGGCCAGTTGTGCCCTTCAAGAATAGCAGCTTTCATTAAACTATCCCTAATGTGATTGTACCTATTGCAGCGAAAATCTAAGTAAGTAGTGTTTAGTCCTCCTGAATACCATAATCGCATTGTGGATTGTCCCTAAGGTTAAACTTATGCAAGTATTGCTTAAGGATTCTGTGTCCTGTAAGTAGCTGAATAAGGGTGTAACTTGGGTAAAAGTGGTAAAGAATCGCAGTAGTGTCAACCTTGGTGATGAAAGTGTAGGTGAGCCTACCAGTGGTGTCACGGTCCCAGCTGTCTTGCCAGAGAATGAAGATTTGCTTCTTGACGTGACTGTTGATGTACGAGGTAAGAATGTAACTGAAGTACTAGTGACTGAAGACTTTGCAGCTTGTTTCGCATGACGGTCAGCGGTCTCGTTGCTGAGAACCCCCGCATGACCCGGGACCTATTGGAAATCTATTCTAATGTTGTTGTCTAAGTGTCTGAGAATGTGGTGTATGAGATGGATGAGTTTTAAGCAGCTACCAGACTTCATAATCCTGTGTAAAGCTATCCTACTGTCAGAATAAATGCGATAGTGTAAGTAGTGTCTTTTGTCCTTCCTACGCCTAATGTGAATTAAGCTCATATAAATAGCTAAAGTTTCTGCCTGTGCTATTGAACAGTGTGAACCTAGACAAAAGCAGGCGTTGTGAAGCTCGCAGCTTAAGTCGGAGTAAACTACAAAAGTGGCACCCACATCATCACTCATCTTGGAACCATCAGTGTAAATCCTAACCATGGGATGATCATTTGGATCTTCGAAGTAAACGTCAGAATCAAGCTGATGGGAAAGGTGATAGTCATAAGTCGGGAGGGTATTTTTGTCGATGCTGAATTTTTCAATATCATCGATCAAGGTCAAACTGGGAGAGTATTACCTACTCTAATCATTTTGACGACATCTGAGTCACTATAATCTTGCCAGGGTAAAGTGACAAGATTTTTCCTGCGAAATAATGTGTTTAATTTCTATGTCGATAGGGGTCAATCCTGACATTACCAAAACGGCACTAGTAAGTGCGGTCCTATAAGCATTACAAATGTGAAGAGCTGCAATCCTTTGAACAGATAACAGTTTTTTACGGTTATGGACTTTGGCGGCCACGTGGCCCCAGACCTGTATGGCATAGAGGAGTGCTGGCTGAATTGCACCCCTATAAATAAGTTTAGTAGCGTTAGTGCCAAGGCAGCATGTGTTCCTAGCAATACTAATGAGGGTGTTAACTGTCTTTTTAGCTTTGTTCGTGATGTATTTGATGTGGAGTGTGAAGTAACTCGTCAAAAATAACACCTAAATTTTTAATTTTCGTTGGTTGCTTTATTCTGTGAGCACCTATTTTAAGGGTAAGCTTCATGACAAGTGGCGCATTCCTGGCAGCTATCATGCTTTTGCATTTATCTGTGTTAATTGGTTGCCTATGTTTAATATTTCATTGGTCAATGTTATTGAGAATATTGTTGCATATGTCCTGTAAGTGTTCACTGTTCCTGTGTGAAGCTAGGATAATTGTGTCATCTGCATAGTTCTGTAGGCAGCAGCCAGGAGGCAAGGTGTCGTTTAAGTGCGAAATAGAGTTATAGGCTATGTTCCAGAGACCAGGACCAGACCTGGATCACTGAGGGTATGACTATGTTATTTTCTCAATTATTTCTCAAGATAGGATTGAAGAAGTTTGTAAAGATTTTGAAGGCACTGATGATCATGTAATGTGTGCAGGATAGAAGGCCACCAGGCATGATCGAAAGGTATCTCTAAAGTCAATGGTGATAATTGCAGTATGCTGATTGTTTTGTTTATCCTGGTGGATGTAGTTAATGACATAATGGATGGCATCTATTGTACCTTTGTTTTTACAGAAGCTGAACTGATTCTGATGCAGGGCTCTATGCTTGTGTAGATGCCATGTGATTCTATTAATCTTTAGACCATCTAACACTTTCCGCAGAGTTGGGAGAAGGCAGATCGACCTGTGCTTTTTGTAAGTGTTAGCGCTGGTGGGTTTGAGAATCAATTTGACAATTTGGAAATTAGCATTTTTCCACTGAGTAGGAATAAGGTCGATATTCAAGCCGATATTGAAGAGAATAACAAACACTGTAAGATTGGTCTCAAATGCGTGTTTTATCATCCTAGTGGTTATGCCGTCAAGACCTGGTTATCTGTGAGTGAACAGACGGCATTCGAAACCTGGATGTTGGTGAAGTTGTAGTCATTGTCTGTATTAGGCAGAGTGAGTATAGAACTCCGGATGACTGCTTGTGTATTGTCATCCTGCTGTGGGTCATCCGAAGGGTAAAGGCTGGTGTGCGTGATAGTTTCTTCTGTGTTGGTATAAGGACCATCAGGGAGCTGAATACTAGAGGGGTTCGAAGCTGGCGTTTATTTTTACAAGCTAAGTAGTACGGTTCAGACCAGGGATTGCAACCGCAGGTGTTGTTACAGAAATCCTTTCAAGTGTTAGTACCTGTTTTATTTATAAGGGTTTTGTAAGTGTTGTGTTCATGCCTGTACTGGTCTCTAAGTGTGACTTTAATGTTCGGGTCCTGTTCATTCCTAAATTGTCTCTTTAATCTCCTACTTACTTCTTTTTGTTTTCTAACTCAGTGGTCCACCAAGTAACCTTTTTGTGTTTACACTGTTTGACCTCAGAGGCAATAACGTAAGAGTTAGTGATTGTATTTGTAAGCCTGGTGACAACGTAGTCTAATTTGTCCTGAGTATAGTGAATGTGATGAGGGGTACCAACCTAAATGTTATTGAAGGTGTCACGGAATAATTGCCAGTTAGTACGAGTATAGTGAAAACTATGATTATTAGTATTACTAGTAGTGTTTAGTTTGGTGACGATATACCTATGGTTACTACCAGAATCTATGTCGGTGGTATAACAGTGGTCGACTCTAGGAGTGATATGGCTATTTCTTAACGTTAGGTCGATCCAACTTTCCCTGTGGTATAACAGTAGGTCAGAAGGGTGCTGGTGTTCAAGTGAGTAAGGTTGTGTTGGGCCATGGTTTTGTTAACTACGTTACCATTAGGGTCATCTTTTGGACTATGCCAAGTCTGCGACTTGGCATTAAAGTCTCCTCCTATTAGGATAGGTTTGTCTTTTTGTGAGTTCAGGAGGTAATGAATATATTCAATGTTTGTGGTGTCTGGAATATAGACAGAACATATGTAAAGGTGAGTGTTATTGTCTGTAACACAGACGATAATGTATTCTGTGGTATGTTGGGAGACAAGGCAGGCAGTAATGTTTTTGTTCTTGATGATAATACTAGACTTGATGTGATAGCCAGGGTCCTGAGCTGGATAGACTTTCCAGTCATTGAACCTGACTATCATGTTGTTAATAGTGTAGGGTTCTTGGATCATGATGATGTCTGTATTGTGTACATTGGAAGTGTGAATGAGGAGGGAGCAGCCAGCATTTCTGTGTATTAATCTGTACGAGTTTATAGCTGCCTGTGTTCTTATTGTGTACAGGTGTATTATTCATAGCTGACCCTACTGGCAGCTTGTGCTTTTATGCATTTAGTTATGGGGCACTGTTGAGAGTTGCGTTATGTGTGGTCTTTTGTTTGTTCCCTTCTGGTAGAGTGTTATTGGCCTTTGCACAATTAACGCAGCACAGTTCCTGACTGTGGACACGGCAAACTTTTAGCTGTGGTTGCCCATGCAGTGAGTAGTGTTGTTTATCTGTACATTTCCTAGCTAGATGGCCATAACCACAGCATTTGTAGCAGCGTGTGAGAGGAATGTAGTCATCTACAGCTATTGTTGCCCATTGCACACTAACATACTGCTGTTGAATTAACGTGTTCCTGATACTAGTAGTTACCTGAAGGACATCGTGTAGTCTAGAGGTATCTGTCGTGTTGCGATTTATTTTGATTAGAACACAGCAAGAGTCTTGAAATTCCTAGAGTGTGTGTGTAGTATTTATTGCAGTGTGCTGGGTGAAGAGTTCCTCTATGAAGGCACTGGTGACAGCGTTGCCCGGGACATTTAACAGAATAACCTTAGGTTTTTTTGGCAGCAGAGTATTTGATTTCTAACCTATCTGTTAATGTTTTTACTGAGTTTATGGCAGCCACCATTTTGTCGCTGTCACCCTTTGTATTTAACTGAATGCAAACTCCGTTATTCTTAATTTTCCTGAGTCCTTTAACTAAGATTTCTAACTGACTAGGTTTTATATTCATAGTATGTGTTTGTCTTATTTTCGTCCAGATTGATATTAATGTTTTCTTTTGAAAAAACGAGAACCACATGTGTGCCAGCACTGGATTGTATATGTTTTTGGACTGTTTTCTGCATAATTTTGATGTTTGTTGTGTTAGCCCTTGCAGCAACACCAGCATAAGAGCAGGTCGGTAAACTAGTCGAAATAGTGTTTTTTGCAGTGTCCAATATTTTGTTGACTTTGCTATCAAAGAGAAAGCTGACTTTCTCGGAAACCTCCTGTTGAATACAACAGACACTATCAGCTAAGAATTTCGAAACGGCTTCACTAATTAAACTATTCAACATATCAACATCGTTGTTGGGACGATGAACCAATGCTCGGATAGTCTCATCTGCGGACAAGAAAAGATCATTGGCAGCTTCACAAATTTTTGTTCTGTTCTCTTTCTGAACAGCAAAGTTGTATTCTTCTGGACAGTTTCCCAAAATGTCGAAAAACTCCTTAAGCTTTTTACGGACCGACGAGATGTCTGAGCATGGGCTCCAGTGTTTTCAGAATTAGAAGAACACGCCATCTAGAAAGACCCTAAAACTACTTAACTACCCTAAAACTACCTAACTACCATAAAACTACTTAACTACCTTAAAACTAATTACTTATAACATAATACTTATAACAAGGAAAGAACAGAGCTGAAAACCAAAATACTGCAAGTATTTTGCAGTATAACCGATAAACCCAAAAAACTCAAAAATGGGTTGGCCTAGAAAGACGAAACTAACAGGAGGGACAAAGCACCTGCTAAGAGAACAAATTACTATGGGAAAACTAACTACAAAAAACAGAAACCACGGAAATGCCAAAATACTAACTAATACCGAAAAAAGCTATGAAAATGGCTAGGCTGTTAAAACTGGCCTAGTAAGGCCTAACTATAAACTTACAACCGAAAAGGCTGAAGAGTAACTCAGAAAAACCTGAAAAACCAAAATACTGCAAGGCAGTAAAAACAAGAAAAACTCGAAAACTAGAAAACTCGAAAACTAATTAAACACAAAGAGATTTAAACGGTTACTCGTCAGACTAGTTTGACGTAGCGGAAATAGAGTATTTACGTGGTCTTGGGTGGTGACGTATTTCGTGTTTCGTCATTATAAACAATAATTTCACTTAATTTTATATTCTTTCATAATTGTTTGAAATGGTTTTTCTTAATAGATAGATTAACATATTTTTTATAAATAAACTGAATTTATAATTTATATAATTTATTACTGTGTTGATATTTTCGAAGTAATAAATTATTTAAACATCGAATCGACTCCGTTATTATGATAATTGTCTTTACATTCTTAAAAAATAACAATAAATTAAATTTTTTATTAAAAATATATTTTATTTACGATTTTCTGAATAACGTTTAAATAATTCAAATTGTTTGCGATAGATGGCGGGTTACTCTTACTTAATATAACTGATTTTTCAAACGATAGATGGCGGGTCACTCTTTCTTAAATGATTTTTCTAACGATAGATGGCACTCCATATGTTTATCTTGAAAACATAATTACAGTATATAAAGATTATTCTATTCGTGGAACACAGTTTTAAGTAAAATATGTCATGTTCTACTAATTGAAATGCTTTTTTAATGTTTATTATTTAATTTTTTAATATATATATAATTATAATTGTTTAAATGTAAAAATATATCTATTCTGCAAACCAAAAAAAAAAAAAAAAATATTCTGCAGAAAATCCTGCAAATAAGTGTAAATCAGAACTGACATGTTCTGTTCTGTAATAATAATGTCATATATTCATTATTTGCAAATATTTTAAATATGTCAGAGTAAATATAACACAATAGACAATAGAAGCTTACAGAAGAATTCATTTTGTAAATAAAATATTGTTATTAATAAACAATTTGTCATTTTACTTTTGGTAATAATATTTTATTATTAGTCTATGAATGTACATACGTACGGTACCTTACGATTCGTATGGATGTTACTAATATAGCGTATTAGTTATTGACACATGTGGATGATGTGGATGGATGGAGACGGGCTAGAGATTCGCAAGAAATTTTTCAGTAATAAACCTATAACTGATTGAGATATGCGAACTAGCATAGGGATTTATTTGCATGTTAAATCAAGCCGGTTAACTCGAATTCATCAAACTTTTGATAACTCGGAAGGGGTATTGATACAGTATTTTCATAAACTCGCAGGAATTATAATTTATATAATGATATATATTTATTATATGTTTATAATATAATATAAAATAATTAATAATTATAAAATATAAAATATTATAATAAATAAATAAAATAAATAATGTTTGTCTATCGAATAAATTAATCAGTAATTTTCTGTAAAGTACGTGGGCAGTGGTGCTTCAGGTGTGACCTAGAATTCTAGGTATGTGACTGCAATTCGAACCAGCTTACAAACCCAGAAATTATTTGTTTCATTTTATTCCGATGGATTTTTCGGATTAGCCGACGTAAAAAATAAATGGATTTTGGATAAATTAATTTAAGAAACAATTATAGTACGATATAAGTAATTATTATAATTATTTTATATAAATAAATCTTTGACAAAAATCACAGAAAACGATGATAATATCACAAAATTATTGCATAAAAATATCAGTCTTATGATTACTAAAAAATTAAATTAATAGTATTTACTAAACGTTTATTCTTGTATTTAATTATAATTATTAATAAATACAAATCCTTGTCAAAAATTACAACAAAATATTGTGAAAAATTATTTGAACACATCACAAATTTATTGCATATAGGTACACAACAAAAAATATCAATCTTATGATTACTAGAAACTATAAATTTAAAATTTTTGTTCATTTGGTATACATTGCTAGTGAGAAGATTGCTGCTGCTCTTCTTCAATTAACTTTTCAACTGTGGGTTGTAAATTAGTCGAGCCGAGTAGGAGCGGTAAAATAATTGAAAGTCGATTTCTAAATTTAATTTTTGTTACCGTCATAGTTGAAAATTCCGCTTTACATAAATATGTTGTTGCGAAGGGGATTAACATTTTCATCCCTTTCTCGTGTAGAAATGGATATTCATTTTTCCTTTTGATCAAAAATTTATCTATAGACATTGTTGAAAATCTAGTTTTCAGCATATCTGAACTAATTTCAAGGATGGACTCGTATTCTCTGTTACTTAAATATAATTTACTACTATCATATACTATGAAAGGGTTTGTTATCCACAAATTCCTTTCACGTGTGGTTTTTTTCTGACGAGAAATATTTTTCGACACTATTACTTAAAGATTGTAGGTGTTGCTCAATGATTATATTTATTTTTGATAAGTTTATATCTTGCTGCGAAGTAACAAACTCAGAATAATTATTAAATATATCAACATTATTATTTTTACCTTATCCAACTAAAAATTAATTTTTTTCTTAAATCCATCTATTTTATTAAATAAATGAAACGCATTTATTGCAGTTCCTTGTAAACTTAAGTTTAAATCGTTAATGCATGAAAATATATCGCATATTTTCATGCATAATATATAATATATAAAAGTAAGTGGTAAAATCATACCACTTACTTTTATATTTGCGAAATACAGTTAAAAATATTGTAGGGAACGTCTAGTAATAAATGACATCACATCATTGTGAGATATAAACAAGTGACGTATGTACTTTCCCCAATATTTTGCATTACAAGAATCTGTCTTTAGTGCAGTGCTAAACATAAATTTCGTATAAAATATCTTTTTTCATAATTTAATAAATGAAAATATTATTATTATTATTTCTTTGAATAAGAAAATTTTTTAACATAGAGCGGTAAAAATTCTCCGCGGACCGACGGTTGAGAAACGCTGATCTAAAAACACTTAATTGGTTTGCTTTTCCATTGCGAGGCTCTTTTAAAAATGTAATCTTTGCAAAAAGTCGGGACTTTTTTGAAACGCCGCGGGACGCGGGACAAATTGTTAAAAATTGGAATTGTTCCGCCAAAAGCGGGACGTCTGGTCGCCTTATCTCTGGGTGATCGTATACCACCCTTGTTGAATACCATTACTTTTGTTTTAGAAACATTTATAGTTAGTCCATAGTCAAAACAAAATTTCTCTAGAATTGCAATTTTATTTTAATTTTTGCTGATACCCCACAAATGGGGTATCAGCAAAAATTACTGTCGTCAGCATACATTAACAAGGAAGTAAATAGTTTACCGATTACAGGAATCAAAGATATTGGTCGAAAATTTTTGGGATAATATACATCGCCTCTTTTATATATTGGAATAACCAAAGATTCGATCCATTTTTCCAGAAAAGTAATATCTCTTTTAATAGCGTTAAAAGCTTCCAATATTGTAAGAAGAAAGTTTTCTGAAAAACACATTAAATATTCTGTTCTAATAAAATCGATTCCAGGTGAAGTACCAGATTTAAAACGGTTAATAGTTTGTTTTGATTTCTCCAGTGTAAAATCTGTAAAACATTTCTTTTTTATTGGAAACACTTTATACAGATCCAATGACAATTGTTCACCATTAATATATAAAGAATGTTCTTTGGAGATTTTTTCTCGTGATCGAACACTCGCTATCATACCATATATTTGTTATTTTTTTGAATTGAAGATTGGCATTGAAATTTCGCATGTTTTTGATGGGATTAAAACAAAAAATTCAATTCGATTTAATCATTTTTTTAAAGAAATTTTAGCAAATATTGTTTGTGGCGAGTTTCGTGGAATTTTTATCTTACTAACTTGTAAAAATAGGTCAATTTTAGTCGGGCACCAGTTGTGAGCCACACACCTGTGATCGAAGGGTGCGTGACTCACTACTATTGTAAAGATTGAACACTTGTAAAGCTTTATAACAAAGAAGTTATCTACATATATGACAAACAAATAGCTGATTTATATTCCTTACATTACACTGAACATTACAGCAACGAACAGTTTATCGTAGGCATATATCATTTTTTCATAACTCGGAGACATCTTACATCTATAAAAATATGCATTTTTTAAAACTTAACAACAGGTTACAAAATAACTTATAACATTCGTTACATAAATTTAGGTTTTCTGAGTATATTATACACTTCTGAATAAAATGCCACTGTAATTTCGATCGTAAACATATACAGTACTAAGTCGAGATACGTTAATTTTAATTCTCGTTTCTTTGAGTCATTACGTGATAATATTGTCGATTTTTTTAAGACGTAAAATAGTTTTCTTTGTTAAAGTTGACATTGAGTTGAGTAAATCATTCATAGTCTTGTCTATATTCCATCTCTCTCATCCAACAGAAATTGATTTTTATTGGTTTTAATGTTGTGAGAAGTTAAACACATAAATACATTACCTACAACTTGTCCGTTAGCATTAATTAAATATTGAACATTGTAGGAATGCGCGACTTTATTACTTGAAGAATGTGCAAATCAAATAGTATTTTTTCTCCTTTATATGAAAGTGTTCTCTGTGAAGTCTTTTCGTACGAAAAACCACACTGATCTGTATTGAATATAAAGTTACGCGAATAAGATGGCAATAAATTGTTTACTGTTGTTTGAAATTGAGCAGCTTTTATTAAAATATCCTTTTCGTTTAATATTTCAATTTTATTTACAAGTTTTGTAGTTTTTCGAGATACTAATCTGTATTCTTTTTTGCATTTAGCAACCCAGGAATCACTAGTAAATTTAATTGAACTATTTAGCTCAACAAATTTCTGTAATTCCCATATTTTTAATTGACTACCTTTAACAATTTTATAGCTGTTTTGTATGATGTCACAACTTGGTGAATTTAAAGACACTTTGCAAAATTCATCGATATTTATTACATAAGCTTTACAGAAACGCGTTTCGGGCTTTCGCCCCTCGTCAAACCGGTAAATACTCGAAGCAAAGATAAAAGCAGTCTAAGATACACCCCCTTCCCTTACATCCGTGGTTTCTTCGAACAGATAAATAAAAGTTTTGATAAAATGAATATAAAACTGGCACCAACCTATAAAAACCTACAAAAAAGAATCCAGCAAACTAAACCTAGCGCAAATAATCAATCAGACAAATACAACACTACTGACGTCGTTTACAAAACTTGACTTCTTTACAAAATGACTTCTTTAGCTTTTTTCCACTGTAATATGCGTAATTTTCATTTTGAATGTTTCTTATGTAAGTTAAGAATTTCTTCTTTTCGTTTTGTTGAAATTATATTTTTATCAGCTTTTTCATCATCATTTGAATATCCTGATTCACAGTTGATGTCTACCTTATCAACTTCTTTTTCTTGAAGCAGGCAAGTGTTTTTTTTTTCATCTGAAATATCTTTAATCAAATTCTTATCTTTCATCCGACAAAACTGTTCGTCATTTCTACTTACATAATTATTTAAAATATCGCTAAATGCATTTAAACTGCTTTTATAATTATTTTATTTAATCGAGCTAATTTAACAGCGGGGGCGACGAGGAAAAAATAGTCGAGTTAAAGATGTAATTATTGTTCGAGGTACATGTCTTGTTTATTTATTTTTAATGTTCGTTTGAATAAAATTACTATAAATCATATTACTATTTTCACTATGAAATGAGTGTAACGTATAAATAAGATACGTATGTTACATGTTTTAATGAATGTAACAGATAAAGTTTGTCTGAAAAGTGCAAGTATAAAATCAAATACTTGCTTTCACTGGACATATTGACAAGTGTTTTGTTTTCTGCTTTTTACAACAGAATGGCTGTTTCTAAAGCCAAAATTTTGAATGCTGCTATAGTCCATGCAGTGAAAGAGTAGACACAAAGTCAACTTGAGCTAGAAGGGTCGATTGAAAGGGATGGAAGATGTGTGAAAGTTGTTACGTGGATCTGATCTCTTTTCGTTGTTTTTTACTCGACCAAACAATCCCTTTAAATGATTGGGCTGTAAATAAGGTTTTGGCGGGACAGTCCCGATTTTTAACAATTTGTCCCGCGTCCCGAGGTGTTTTAAGAATAGTCCTGACTTTTTGGAAGGATTAAATTTTTGTCAATTATGTGTCATAAACATGCGTCTTATGTTTAACATCTAAGCCCCTCCTCAGTGTAATCCTACAAAATCAAAAAACACACTTAGCTATTTCATAAATTTAACGCGTGTAGATCATCTTTACAGACATAAAAGAAAAAAAAATGTTTATACCAAAGAAGGTAGAGCAGCGTTTTTCAAATTTTTTCGATACACCTATATGATACTTCTGGTTATGTTTTTTTTAAAAACATGAGTATGTATCGGATGATCTTAAAAAGTTTTCATAAACATGACGATAAAATCCATAGCGGTACATCTTTTTAAAACAGTGATACAGTAACTGTAATATTTTTACAAGCTATTAAATAACAGTATAAACAATTAAAAATATTATACAACTCCTGGGATATATACCAACATTGGTATTTTCCGAACAGAATAATAATACAATTCAGTGAAAGAAATTTTTATGTGGTGTATTCTTTAAAAACGTTTCGGAATAACTGTAATTACAGTAACAGTTTTACAGGTTGTTTACATACGATAAGGAAATTATTTAACAAATTATAAAGGATAATGCATACATTATATTTTCTTTTCTATTATCTACAGCAGTGTTTCTCAAACTTTTTTGTCTGGTTGCACACTGAAATTATTAAACAAAATTCACGGCGCCCCTATTATTATTATTATTATTTTATTTTATTCTTTTTTGCTTTTTTACGGTTAGTAAAGATATGAAAGATGAAAAGTCTTTGAAAAAAAAATAAAAGTTTTTTAAATTAAGTAAGTTTATTTCCAAACAACACAAAAACATTCGAAACAAAAGTTATTATTATAAAGGTATCTGGTGATAAAATGAGCTCTCAATTTTTTATGATTTACTAGTGCTAATTGATTCCTTAGCTTTGCTACCAGTAACCACTTCTTGATCATTAGAATCTTCACGTTTTCTTTTTTTAATGAAAAAATTATTCATGATATTGAACGACATAATTAACTTCAATATTTTATTATAAAATTTAATTACACGTTAATAATTTATTTTTTCTGTGTAAAGAAGAAAAATATTTTTATATGATGCTTTTTCGTTATTGTCTGAATATATAACAATAATAAAAACAATTACTGCATTCAACGCATTTATATTGCACTTCTACTCGCTGCAGGAACAGAAGAACAGACAACTAGTAACTAGTTCATTTTTTTTCTAGTATTTACGTATCGCCAGTTACCGAGTCACTGAGGACAAGTGGCGACGTAACAAAATTAGTAGAAAAATACCAATATTCATTTTTTATAATTGTTTAATTATTTATTTAATTTAATACTTTAATTCCATTATTTTAAGTAATTTTAATTTAATTATTTAAAAATTTCGCGGCACCCTTGTGGCGTACTTGCGGCACCCGCTTTGAGAACCCCTGATCTACAGTATTACATTTCTAAACAGAGTATGACACCTACATTATAGGTTACTTTTTTCTGTCACGCCCTCTATCATACTGTTTTAAAAAGGAGTACCGCTATGGATTTTATCATCATATTTATGAAAACTTTTTAAAATCATCCGATACATACTCATGTTTAAAAAAAAAAAAAAAAAAAAAAAAAAAACAACCAGAAGTATCATATAGGAATATCGAAAAAATTTAAAAGGCGCTGCTCTACCTTTTTTGGTATGAATTTTTTTTTTTATGTCTGTAAAGATGATCTATACGCGTTAAATTTGTGAAATAACTGTTTTTTAATTTTGTAGCATTACACTGAGGAGAGGCTTAGATGTTAAATAAGCCCAAAATGCTTATGTGAATATCAATAAAAGAAGTACCTAACCTAATAGCTGTGAGAAAGTGTACCGAAATTAATTGTCTATTCGGATTAAAGAGGCATACATTTACATAACCAATATAACATTTCTAGTATATTAATCTAAACACTTAATTGGCTTGCTTTTCTATCATATTTTGCCTGGGAAGTTCGATTATGCTTAGTTTTATTTAAAAAGCATTGAAATTTATAGTTCTTTAATTAAAAACGGATTAACATATTTTATTTTTAAAACATTTGAATAAAAACAAATGTTTTCATGTGGATAACAAAGTTTCTATTTAAAATAAGAAAGTACACGATGCAAGAGCAGTGTTATAATTAGAAACATTGTAGATAGTGGAAGTAACGACCTTGCTGTGAATCAATTCCACCTGGTTTAGATAATAGTCCTAGAGAAGCTTACAGAAAAGGCATTTCGGAAACATCGAAAACTAGTAGTTTCTTCCTATTGAAGCGGTTATTGGCTAATCATAAATAATTTAGCGTGATTAAGCTACACTATATATAAAAAAAAAACCCATTCTTCATTTTAATTGCGTGTTTTTTTTTTGTAGGATAGTTCAAGATTAAAATGCAATTAAAACATTATAAGGTTGTTTTACGTATCATCGAATTAAATTCAATACTCTAAAATCGCCAATTAGTTTATGAATTACTTCTTGTATTTTTATTGTCTGTCTATTATTTTCTATATATGTTCATTATTCCTTTCCAGTTATATCAATAGGGTCAAATCTGGATTCAAATAGAGAATTATGTCATAAATATTGTTAATATAAATTCTGTATTAAATAGATAAAGGGGCATCCGTCTCTGATATTAATGCACGTAAGTCTTCTATATTCTGTAAAAAATTTCAACATTCTTGTTTCTGTAAAGTGATCAAAGTGCTGTACAGTACATCTGATTTAATAAAATTGCAAATTTCTCGCTTTGTACTATACGTGCATTCGAAAATATAATACACTAGCCCCCCCCGTCGCGGTCTCTCCGGCATCTGAAAGTTTGATTAGTGGTAAACATTCCGGGGATCATAAAAATGCCACAGTTAAAACGATTGGTTCAGTAGTTTTCACGGTTAGTGGTCACAAACGAAAAATACGTTGTCTCTTTATATAGTAGTATAGATATATCGGATAGATATAGATTCATCGATTTTTGTATCTCAGAATGAATGTAGTTCTAATACTACGTTCGCACACAATCCACGACTCACTTCGATCTCGATTTGCCTACAATCTGGATTGTGACTGTCGCCAGTCGAACGTCGTGCCGTTCGCACAGGTAACTCGCTTGAGAATAACCCGGCTATTGTAAGCGATGATAAAACTGGCATAACTACTCGGTAAGTCACAAACACCAACACACAAAATGGAAGTTTTGATTAGAAATAAATACTTTTTCTTGCCATATATCTAATAATAGACAGATGTCATCGTCTCTCCCAACAACTTTTTTATTTTTTTGCCGATAGCCCGACACGTGTTCTGTAGCCATCTTGTATTTTCTTGCGCGCGTGGGATTGTGGGATCTCTCTTATGACTGGATCTAGTTTCAAGAACTCTCTCCAGTCAATCGCGATTGAACGTCATTTCAGTCGAGATAGAAACGGTCGAGGGTGTTCGCACCAAGGCATAGTCGCTGACCTTGGTCACAATCTAGATTGAAATGCTCGGTGCGAACGGGGTATAACGAAACCAACAGAACAGCAGTGTCTTAGTAATTTCAGAAATTGCGTCGTCCTTTGATACCAAATATTTGGTTCGAAGTATTATTAATCGAAGACTAATTTAAATTATAATAATATAGGCTAAACGATCTTTCGAGAAGGTTGGAATGCGTAATCGAAGTAGGGGTGACGAGACAACCATAACAAAAATCATTTCCGATTGTTTTTTGTAAGTCACAATACATGAAAAAGGCACACGCATTCATAAAGTAATATCCTTCTAGTTCTTCTCCATCCTTAGGATCATTTTTCTCTGGTGCATTGAAGATATCCTCTAATTTTCTCTTCTCCTTTCCTGAATCTTGTGAACTGTAATTAGTGTTTCACGCGTTTTGACTTTGGTAACTCTGCGTAATCGATGTCAATTACAGGTGGAAAGTTTAGAAGGCATTACTCAATGGTATTTCCTTTAAAGGGGATGAAAAGGATTGAGAAGGTGTTAGAGCAGTTAGACAGAAGGAAAAGTTATTTGTGGCAGAGGCCAAAAGGGATGAAAATGTGAAAGAGAAGTGAGAAGGGGAAGGGGAGGTCACCAGCCGCACCAAGATTTTATTTGAAACAAATGTTACATAGTAAGAAAATAAATTTGACTACACAAGAAAATGGTTACACGGGTGCAAATGGAAGCGGCTATACAGTGGATATACAGTGCTACAGTGGTATAACAATAAGTGATAATCAATACATACAAGAACAAGCAGGTACGCGCGTTAATGGTGAACCGTAGTGTGAGGAACGAAGCCCATGCCTGAGCATGTGTGCGGCTAAGATAAGGAATAATTAAACTGTAACACAAAGTGACAAATGCTGAAAATGAACGTGTAATCGAAGTCGCTCGTTTTGGTGAAAATTAGTGATGTAACGAATATTCGGTTATTACCCGGTATTCGGCCTATTCGGCCTGTTCGCTATTCGGCCGAATACCGAATACCTGAAAACAGGAGTAAGAAATAACAAAAACACAGTAAATTAATCATTTTGGTAACTTTTATTAATGCGGAACATTAATCTATAATTATTAAAGTTAATAAAAAAGAGCATCTAACTCAAGTATTAAATTATTTCGTAATTAAATATTATTATAGCCTTTATCTAGCCCGATATCTTATGGCATTGATGGCGTGTAGGTTAGAATGTATCGGGCATTAATGTTATTGTTTAGTTAATTATGTTATATTTGTATTCGCGTATATTTTAATATTTTTTACGATATTTTAAAATGATTTGCGAAACGTTTTATTGAAACTTATTGTATTTAATGAAAGAATTATTTATCTATTTCTAGAAGATGAGTAACTATGATATAATTTATTTTATATATAAAGCAAAGAATGAGCATTTCGCATTATATACAAAAGATAACATTTGAAAAGATGTTAATTTTAAAAATATTGACAAAAACAATAGCAACAAAATATCACAAAACTTCACAAATAGAAATCCCCCAATAATATATTTGAACTGTTCCACAACTGGGGAGAAACTAGACCATATGTCCTCACTAAAGTATATCCTTAGGGTACTATTCAGTCTACAGATACGTAGTAAAAACAAAATTTTAAAGAGTTAAAAAGATCGATTGCAAATAAAATAACATAAGTTATAACTTACATCTAAATACCAACAACTGCCGAATCATATCGGGCTATTTACGGCTATTACATAAATTATAAACCAATTTGGCAGTAGAGGTAGACGTTAGGCTCCATCTCATATTAACTTTAATAATTATAATTTAATTAATTAATTTAAATAATTTAGACCTACTGGAAGAAAAAATCGTAGTGACAGCAGGGCCAATAGAGAGTAGGGTGCGCGATCCTTGCCATTATGCGGTTCGCGCGCCAATTTTCGTACGTGCTTTAATCAAGCCGAATAGTTTGGCTGAATATTCGGCCATTTGGCCACGCTCCTGAATATTCGGTATTCGGCTGAGGCCGAATATACTATTCGTTTTTAGCTTTTAGTTTTAGTTTAGCTTACTCGAAAGTAAACGCCCTTACACGTGTAAAGATTTTTTTTTTTAAATGTTGATTTCGAGACAAATGAGATATTTGTAAAATTTTTAAAGTTTAAAAGTTCTAAATTTTATTTAAAAGAAAATAGCATATATTATACACAAATCCAATTAGCTTTATATGTAACAAATATTCAATTTTCTTATTTATTTATCTATAATGATGTACTGTACAAAATGTAAAACTTAAAGTGGAAAAAATGAGACGTTCATTTATTTACTATTAGAGAAGATGCAAATGTTCTACTTTAATTACTATTTACCTGCAATTGTAAATAGTATTAAGTTTCAGTGTTTTCACAATAAAAAATTTCACTCATTTATAATTGGTGGCTGCAGATTTACTAATTATTATCCTTCGTACCCGCGCTCGAACTCAGTTCGAGCACATTACATAGCGTTACAAAGAAAACGGTTTTTTGGGCCCTGGGAGGACAAAAAGTTTTTTTTTTTTTTAATTTTCTGATGTTTTCTAAGTCCCCAAATTTTTTGAAAACTTTTTACCCGCGAGAAAAAATTTTATTGCGATTTTAATTAACCTTTAATGACGCGCGATTAACGCTTAATTGTTTTTTATGGGATTTTTTTTATGGAATTTCATTCATTTTTCTAAAGTTCTAGTGCTCCGATTTTACTTCGGTAAAGTTATTTAAAGCTATTTTCTGATGTCAAAAACAACATCCAATAGTTTTAAAATCTTTTTAATTAATAGATTTTATTATATATACGTTTAATTAAGTCGGGGGACAGAAATTTCAATTAAAATAGTAATTTTTAAAAAAATATTTAGAAATATAAGGCCATCTAGTATTCACCCTACTTTTTACCCTATTCCTCCTGAGACGTTTATGAGAATGTCCCGCGAAAGACGACACCAGCTGTTCTCAAGGTCATCCAGCTGTGTAAACAATCACTCATCTGTGTCAGATTTCGCTCAAAGGCGAGACAAAGGAAACTGTACTTTAAAGCTTTTTTTTCAAAATTAACACATTTCTTTAATTTTTTTTCGTTTTTATGCTTAATTACATTAAAATTAATAATTCATTTAAAAAAGTAGGAAAAAAGGAGCTAATACTGCACAAACAAACATTGTTTTATCTACATATGGAAGAAGTGAAATGGGTAATCTACAGTTCAATATTTCAAAAATTTTAATTCTACCAATGGTTCTCTCAACGTGAATTCTTACACGAGCAATTTTGTATGTTTCGTCCATTTCATTAGCACTAAACTGATTTTGATTTGGTTTTGAAAAAGGAGGCATAATTAAAATAGAATTTTTATTTTGGCACTCAATTTAATTTGAGGAAACCCTCTATCAGCTATAACAATATCTCACTCCTCCAGTTTTCGTAGAATATCACAATCATTTGTTATAAACGAATCTGTACTTCTTTCTCCATACCCACTAGAAAGAAAAGTTATGTCCTGATGGGGCAATTCCAATTAAATATTTTACAGTACATGCAGATTTATAGTAGGAATAAAACTGAATTTGATGTTGAACTGATGATGGCTTCTCAGTTTTAATTTCTGTACAATCGATGATTACTCTTGTTTCAGGATAATTTTCTTTAAATGATTCAGGTAATGTAGCCTTAATAGATAATTTTGTTGGCCAAATAATCCAATCTTCTGTTGCAACAAAAATAATTTCTAAAACTTGTAAAAACTATGTTTTTAATGGTGGTTCTATGAATTTCAAACAATGCACCTAATGCTGAATAGCACAAACCCAACTTTAACTTCATTAGAAAAATTAGTAACTTATTTTCCCAAGACAATTCATAAATTCTAACAGGACTGTTTGGAAGCGTGACTAAAAGTAAATTGAAAACATCGAATCCTACTGATATTAGATCTTTTAAAGATTGATCATCATGAAAAATTGCTACACCACTAAAATGACATGACCTATGATTTTCTCCACATTCTTTTGAAATCATTTTATGAAAATATTTGCCATCAGGGCGGCGCGCGAGTAACTTGCGCTCGGACTCTATATGATTGGCCAGTTATTTCAAGAAGCTTGTGACAACAATCCTTTCCTGGTCAGAGTAGCCTTGTTTTAACACAATAAGTACTTGTACACCCATTAGTTAAGACACTTTTGTTAGGCGATGGACTAGTTTACTAATTATTCGCAGGAATGAAGGTTCACCATGAGACTGTTAGCATAGCTTAAGGGGAAAGAACTCATATACAGTGTACACGTTTCAATGAACAATTGCATAGAGTATTTCTGCATGTTCAATTGGATGGATGCGAAACAGCTATTAAGAGAAAGTTAAAATGTCGTTGATGCATACAGTTTCAATAGCAACATCTTTTATTTGTAATATCAGGACTTTTGCTTACAAGCAGACGCCAGGACGTTTGGGTCACCAATTCGAACGAAAACTTGGTGAGCACATAGCTCTAAACACAAGCAGCTCTTTATCTAAATAATAAGACTCACTTCTCAAGGGTTTCCAAAAAACGAACCTTTGAAAATTAAGTGTTTAGTTTAGTTTTGGAAGTTTCATTTTTCTTTGTTGCGTTTCGCCAAAAAAAAGACGTCAAGCTTTTTTAATCTCTTGTTTTATAAGCTTTAAACGAGAGGGATAATAATGCTAATTAGGGTTTTTTATTTCCCGATCCTTTGCTTGTCCCGGGATTCCGGGATAAAAGTGAACTGTTTCCCGGGATAGAACTACTGTAATTATTTTTAAGATATCATTTGATTTCAAGATATTTTGTATATAATTATTTTTCATTTTTTAAAGTAATTTAATACGTTCTGCAACCTCTAAAATCATATTAAATATACTGTGTAAGATATATATTAAAAATTACCGTTGAATTACGTAGAAATTTTTACAAATAGAAAAAATTTATTAAAGTTTGCTGGAAACTGCATTCAACAATGACAAAATGCTTTAAATTGAGTTGAAAATTTAAAGAATAAAATGAACTTAGATCAAACTTCTAAGTTAGAAGGTAATTTTCAATATTTAAATAAAACATAATACAAAATATTATTGTAAATTTTTATAATAAGATTTTAAAAAGCAAAGATGGTCAAAACTCCGGTCAATACTCACTCGATCTGGTTCTTATTTTAGTAATGAAAAGTCCTGCTACAGAGAATGTTCTTTCCGATTCAATTGACTTGAGTGGAATCGTGTTTAATGCATTTAAGAGAAAACAAATGTTATGTGTTTTTTCACCCGTAGCCTGGAAGATTTCTACTTCGTTTCCGAGATTGTAGTACTTATTTTACTCTCTAGTATTCTTGATTTGTCTGTCTCGGCTGCTTTAATAGAGGAATCAAGCTTATAGCCCGATAATTCGGCAATTCGTTTGGCTTTAATAATTAGGTTTATGAAGAAAAACTTCATACTTGCAGACTTTGTACTCGTTTGTATCCTTGCCCAATTTGCACAACCGGGCATTACACAGTCATTGAAGCTTCTGAGCATGGTTAAAAATTAAGACAGCATATGCACAATTATTTCATATATTACAGGTTCTGACAAGTAAAGAATTTTTAGAGTCCTGTCACAAATAAGCTACATATTGATTATTGACAATCTGTGACATGCCATAACAAGGAAAAATTTTAAAAACAACTAATAAGTAGGTTTAAAATTAATAAATACAAATGTATTCTGACAGTTTATAAGTAAATTATACTTTCTATTTGCAAAATTTCCTCAACCATAACACAAAATAAGAAAAAACATGAATTTTTAAGAAATTTACGGGATTTCCCCGGGATGACAAAAATTACTCGAGATAAAAAAACAATCGGGATCCCGTTTTAGTAATCCTAATACTAATGATATGGTGAAATAATAAAATAATTTTGCTTGACAATAGAAAAGAAATTAAAATTGCAAAGGTAACATCGTATACGCAACATCGTATGGTTCCAATGCAGTGTCTTATTCAGTTGGCTAACGCCGGTACAAGTAAATCCTTATTAAATGGAATGTGTTTTGAAAACATGAATAGAACTAAAGAATAGTTTGCAAAAAAATTAATTTTCCTTCTGTCTTCTAGTCCTAAAATGATTGAATAATATTCAAATTAATTACGAATGTTAATTGAATTAATGTCATGTGGTTTTAGAACGTAGAAACAATTGAGAAAAGACAATAAATAAATCAAAGTTCATCTTCAGTTCTCAGTTTGTTAGAAACTCGGCAGAATACAATGCTACTGCGTGTTTAATATACTGTTAATGAATCAATTAATAAAATATTTTCATTGATTTTTATCACACGAAAAAGGCAATAAGTTTTTAACGTGTTACGAGTAACTTCACAATTATGGGTACGTTATCGATGTTTCTAGATCTACTCGAGTGTTTAAAACTTTAAATTGTGAATTAAAAGGTGAAATGATTGAAATAACTGTCCATCCGAAGCAACCCGAGAGAAATATTTTGGATAAGGCTGCACTAGCAACATTCATATCTTCGATTTTAGAAACAGCCATTTAGTTATAACGAATCCTTCGAAAAGTCTAACGAAACAAGAATAACGATGACGTCATTCTTGTTTAACTCGTTTGACTTAACGAATGTACCCTAAATTATCGGTGTGGTATCTTAACCCTCTTAACGAGGATGACTAATCACTACCTAAAATGGCCTTGACATGGTTAATCCTTTGAGTAAAACAGCCAATAGCCTTTGAGTAAAACAGGTGGTATAGGGAAGAAGGGTTTCAAACTTTTACCATTCATTTGGATAAAGATTTTTGAAGTGTTGAGACCTATTGAAATCTCTCTCCTTGTGTTACTTCATATATTTCTTGATACATCCTTTACGGTAAGTACGAAATTTTCGTCAATATATACGTAGTTACGGTAGCAGTATGATTCAAATTATATAACTTACGAAAATATTAATATGACGTATAGTTTGGGGCCTCTAGAGATTTGAATTAAAATAATTGAATCAAATCATCAAATGAAAAAGGAGAAAGATCGTATGTCCGCTAATTTTTATAAAATTGGTACACGGGGCCTTTTTAAATTGTTTAAAGAGACCTATTTAATAGACATATTTGAGAGAGATCGTTCTATACAGTATTGCTTTATTTTATCGACACCAACGTTTTTCTTCTTAATTATATTTATAATAGAGACATACATGCTAGACATGTCCAAAACACATCGAATATATGAAGGGCAACTCATTTAAAAAACGCTATAAACAAAAAATCATAGGATTACTTACCGACTGTGCACCGCCATCGCTTTAGCTTGTTTTGGTCGTGGAGCTACACATTGGAGGGCGGACGCGCACACAGCGTGTCACGTGACCTGGATTCGACGTCAGTCGCTCACGTGACTACAGCTCTGACGCGTTTCCGGACAACTTTTTCTTGTGGCGGAAGAATTCGTTCTGTTTGCACTATACCTCGCAGGCGTCACGTGATAGAGTAAAGACACCCTACGGTGCCCACATTAATAGCGGTGCTTCGCTGGGCTGCTGTTTGTAGACATTTGCGAACGACGGTGAAAAAAAAGAGACGCCCGTAATATCGTGATTAGGGTTTCTTATTTCCCGGTCTTTTGCTTGTCCCGGGATTCCGGGATAAAAGTGAACTGTTTCCCGGTCCGGGAAATCCCGGGATATAATAAATTATTTTTAAAATATAAAAAATATCTTGAAATCGAATGATATCATTATTTTTCATTTTTTAAAGTAATTTAAGTGTTCTACAACCTCCAAAATCGTATTAATAATGATGTGTAAAATATGTATTAAAAATACCTTTGAATTACGTAGAAAATTCACAAATAAAAAAAAATTTGTTAAAGTTTGTTCGAAACTGCTTATAACAAAAATTGCCTACGAATTGAGTTAAAAATTTAAAGAAAAAAAACTGAACTTTGATCAAACTTCTAACTTAGAAAATGATATTTTTTATTTAAATAAAACATAATACAAATATTACTGTAAATTTTTATAATGAGATTTTAAGAAACAAAGATGGTCGATACTCCGATCACTCAATCTGGTTCTTAATTTGGTAATAAAAAGTCCTGCTGCCGAGAATGCCCTTTCTGATTCAATCGATGTGGGTGGAATCGTTTTTAACGCATTTAACAGAAGACAGATGTTGTGTGTTTTTTCACCTGTAGCCTCAAAGATTTCTATTTCGTTCTCGAGACGCGTTTCAGTACTGCTTTTGTTGTCCACTTTTCTTGATCTGTCTATCTCAGCTTCTTTGATAGCAGCATCAAGCTTTTCAGCTAAAGTCATTGCAGATGAGCTTGCGACATCTGGTAGTTGATCTGTATCACCGGAAGTAGAATCAGTAGATACTTCAAAAAGACGATCTAACATCTGTTTTGCTGATAAAATTAACATAGTCTTGGTTGGTAAGGCTGGCAAACTTTTTTCACTTGGGAAAGTTGAAACTTTTCCATAATTCTTTCCACTATTGAGATATTGTATGAGGCCAGTCAGTTTTACATTTCTTCTCTCTGCTATGCGTCGAATAAACGACTCTTTTAGTCTTCTTGAAAAAGGTGTGTTTAGTTGATTTAACTCATTTATAATAAAAGAAAAAATACCTTCCGATGAAAGTAAAGTCGATCCTCTGTTGCCAAGCTTTTCTGCTCCAGCTTTTAATGGCTGCAGTGATGCCACGATGTCACGAATTACAGTAACTTCTTGTTTGTCAAGATCAAAATTGTCCGTATCTTTATTACAGTCAATGATTGCTTTCGATATGGATGATCTTATTTTAATAAATCGCTCTAACATGGCTAAAAGGCTATTCCATCGGGTTTTGGAATCCAGAAATAAGTGCAAATTTTTCCCATGTTCCTGTTCAACGTATTTTTGTAAGATGTTATTCTTTAAAGGTGATTTGCGAAAAAATTTTGCTATTTTTCTAACCTTATTAATGATTTGAGAACAGACGATTTCATTACCTAGTGTGTCATGTAATTCAAATGAAATATCTATATCGAAAGGATCTTCAGCCAAACGCTCACACAAAACACTTTCAAAATCAATACTATAACTAAAGTCTTCTTCATCTTTCTCAATATCGTCATTGCGCTCTTCATCTTCAGTTTGAATTTCTTCAGAAAGAGGGACTGCTACTGAAGTGGTTGACTTTTGGTACAAAACATCACATACCGCTAAATGAATTCCGTGTGCATAACATAACTGATGCTCACATTCAATTAACCTTCCAAATTTCACCATTACAGCTGCACCATCAGTAACACAAGCCACCACGTGTTTTTCTAAAGATATGTGAAATTCTTTTAACTTTTCTTTGATTACTTGGACAGCAGTTTCTGCAGGTAGAACATTGGAAATCTTCACCATTCCTAAGTTCCAAAATGTTCCGTCACTTTTGTGTATGTTTATATTTAAATACCGGCGATTGTTTAGTGAAGTATATTCATCCAAGGATAAACTAAACCTTGATCCTCCATTTATTTGGCTATCAATTTCAGAACATAATCGTTGTTTGATTTGTTTGTAATGCGAATGGATGAGATCCATTACATCTGATGGATTTTTTGGTAAAGTGTATCCTCTGTCTGTCAATGATTTTCTGATGAACTCACTTTTTGTAATAGAGTTGATAGAGATGCCATCTAAAGTCGCAAGTTTTGTTACTATTTCTTCACACGTTTCTTTTTTAATAAAAAGCGATGGTAAGGTTTGTTGAGAGGCTAATCGCTTACTGCTAGTTTCTCCAGTTTCCTCGGCTGTACGCTTAGTACTAGTGACAGATAATTTGTCAATATTATGCTTGTTACGCAGATGTCTGATAAGGCCGCTTGTTGAAAAACCTTTACACTTTATCTGTGTTTTACATTCATTACAGGTTGCAAATTCTTGTTTCAAATCCTTAACGAAATATTTCCAAACAAATGATTCTGACATTCTTGATTAAAGGGATTGGTTACGAACAAAATAAATTATAAATTATAACGTAGTATAAATGTAGATAATAGGCGATTACAGGAAAATCCTTGAGTTAACTCGCAGCTCACAAATTCACAAAAGGAAGTGTGACATATGCACAATTTATAAATAATTTTAATTTCAGTTATTCACATCAGATTTGTTAAATTTTACAGGATTGTATTATCTTTCAACTTTAGGGGAGTAAAGCTTTTTTTATTTTCTCCCGCGAAAGTAATAGATTCTACTAGTCCCCCACTTTGAACGACAACAAAGTGCTAATCGTTTTATTACTTTGTTTTCAAAAACTCCCTTATCTGTCAGTAGTGAGTTAAATGACTAACAAATTGTTTTTGCACTCGGGGGAATGTTTTCTTTTAAATTTAACAACTAGTATTGACAGTAATGAAGTCTATAATTTTGTTTTTAATAATTAA
Source organism: Centruroides vittatus (assembly GCF_030686945.1). Lineage (NCBI taxonomy): Eukaryota > Metazoa > Arthropoda > Arachnida > Scorpiones > Buthidae > Centruroides > Centruroides vittatus. The sequence goes on along the minus strand of NW_027120665.1, from coordinate 863 downwards.
AAAAATATTGATAAAATAGCCAAATAAATGTTCGGGTCACAATTACTAAATGGTATTGCTACGTAATAAACATAGATTTTAATTGTTGCAAAATTGAAAGTATTAAATTTGTAAATAGCGTCCCAACTGAATAAAGTAATGAATAATCTGCCAAGTATTGAATAATGTCACCGTAGTGTGTCTGTAAAAAAGCAAAGTAAACTACAACACGGTTTCATCAGAATCAAAAGTATTAAATTTCTTATCGTGTTATGATCGCGAGACAGCACAGCGATAACACCGAGCGAGAAAATCGCGTTGTCAAAAAAGCTGCAATAACTTATTTGAAATTAATTGGGATTTGGCCGGTCATTGAAACCAGGAGAAAAAGATAGAATGTGTAGTATTATGGTAAAGGTTAAACGTTCCACATTGTTATTTTATTCAATTGCAATTGTGCTCATAATAATCGCGAGAATACAGAGCTCTCACTCTGCCAGATAATTCACTGCAGGTGGTAGTAAGGAATTGTTTTTCGCAAAATTTCTGTAAATATAATATATATATACAAATTTTTAAAACCTCTGTTGGAATCACTTCAGAACGTATCAATTGAGGATTACTACAAAGCCCGCAGTTCAACAATTATTTATTTTTGAGACATATAAACAAAAAAAACTAATAAGCAGGCTTAAATTAATAAATATAAATGCATTCCGGCATTCTGACAGTTTATGAGTTAATTATACTTTCTATTTGTAAAATTTCTTCAATCTTAACACAAAATAAGAAAAAAGTGAACTTTTAAAAAAATTGCGGGATTTCCCGGGATGAGAAAAATTTCCCGGGATATTTCCCGGGGTAAAAAAACAGCCGGGATCCCG
>NW_027120664.1:0-5674 GCF_030686945.1 Centruroides vittatus | reverse complement strand
AGGGGAAAAAAGTGAAATCTACTCCGTACGCGGCGCTAGTATCGACGAGGTTGTAAACAGACTAAGCGATACGTTGTCGGTTCTAAAGTACGATTTATTAATTCTTTAAACAAAAATCCAATAATTATTTTAAGACTGGGTAATGGCTGATGGAGGTTTTAACATTCAGGAATAACTAATTACTAAAGATGTTGTGGTAAATATACCCACTTTTATGAGAGGAAAAGCACAGCTGAGCAGCAGTTTGTCATCTCGAGACAGAAAAATATCTAGTAAAAGAATACATATTGAACGTATTATAGGAATGGCTCGTACTGTACATAAAAAATTTTGAAGCAACACATGCATCCGACAGTAACCAAACTTGGCAGTGAAATTATATTTATATGTTTTATGTTATGCAATTTTAGACCATGCATTGTTGGCAGAGATTCTTAATTTGTTTCACTGTTAGTCTAGCTCTCTATTAATACCGTATATAAATTTTTTTCCATTCTAGACCCTAGCCTAATTTAAGTTTTCCATCTATAGTATTTTTAAATTTTTGTCTGTTTATAAATTCTAAGATTAAGAATGTATACTATCATACACAGTAAGGTCTTCATTGTGGAACTTCAATTCAAAGTAATATAGTGGTTTTAAAATTTGTACTATAGTTGAATAAATACTTGTAAGCTAATAAAAGAATTTTAATCTTTAAAACAAAATCTCTTTTTATTATTTAAAAAAATTCACACTATACACCATCTAGAAAAATTTTACATAAACTCAAATTGTAAAATAACAATTAGCTCAATTATTTTATAAACTTAATGTTTATAAAACATTTTTTTAAAAAAGAACTGGCTTAATATGCTCATGGAAAAACATAATTAGTGTTTCAATCATGTCTGCAATGAATTTATTATCTCTTGGAATGATACAAACTTTGAAGTCACTTTTTGTGTAAATAAACAGATGAGCAACTTGTCTATTTGTCACTGCTAATTGTCCTTGGATTTGATGAAAATAATCATGATTCCGTTTTAAAGTAATTTTGTCATCAGTACATTCCAAATATGGTATCTTTAGCACATTCACAGGAAGTTTAAAATTGGAGTAAGGACATTTAACTTCTAATATTTTATCATCATCCACTAGCCCATCTGGACTTGCAGCTAAGAATGGGTATTTTGAATGAAGAAACATGCCACATTCTTTCACAGGAGTATTTACAAAAGAATATGTTTCAATTGCTTTTTTTTTCATACCTTAAGCTGTGAGAAATTGCCTTACTTTTTATTGGCCTACTTGACAGTAATGAGCCACACAATTTTAGTCTGTTTGTTAATTTTAATTTACAAACTTTTCCAAAGTTTGAAGATGTCAAATGCAACAAATGTTCCTTCTTCCAAACTGCACTTTTTCATTGTAATCTGGTCTCTTTTTCCAAATGTTTTATGTACTCCCTACTTGCTTCAGTTACATGTAAAGCACTTAAACACATTTCAGACATTGTGCTTTTGCAATCATGATCTGACTCTAAAGCCCTCGTGTTTGCTGGTTGCCTTAATTACAATATCGGTATTGCACAACCACTTTGCATGTTCATTGCCAAATTAATAACAAAGTTTGTATAATCAGGGATTGTACTACCAGATGGTCTGGGGGTCAAATTTTATGTCTTCCAATCATTTTCTTTTCATTCCTTTCTTCTTAAATAAATGAAATGGAAGCTCACTAGCCTTAACTGGGGAACCTTTATGTTGGCAGGTAGGCTGATGGAATGTTTGTAGAACCTGTGTGCATGTTTTGTGACACTTATATGTGCCTGTTCTTCCATATTCTTCTATTGCCAATAGTGTTATACATACATGTTTGCAATACGCTTTAGGCCCTTTACCTGCTGTACATTCACATATTGCATTTTCTATAACCCCATCATCTGTAATTACTAAATCTGTGTAAATCTATTCCCCTTGGTTAATTCAGATTTTACATTACCTTTAAAATATAAAAAATGTTTCTCTTTTGTTCCTCTTATTATCAATATTAATAAGAATTCATTAAAATACATCTGCACAGCAGACAGTGGCATTCTTTGATCTGACATCTGCATGTAGGCATCAATTGTCTCTATAGTCAAAACTGGTATTTGTAAACTTGGAGAGAGATCCTTATATTCAGATGAATCAGGAAGTTTGAATTCAGGAGAGCTATCACAGGATATACAAAAATTATGAGTTTTCTGATTCCTCTCATATGCCAGTAACCTGAAAATTATTGTAAACAAGTTTAATAACTAGTTAACATATGATCACCAATATTTTATTTAGTTTTTTCTGTCTCATTGACAGGAAAGGCAAAAATTATTATTATATATTATATTCTTACCTTAATATATTACATATAATATAAAAATAAACAGTATAAGGTAACTGAACAGTATTGACAAGCACCTAAATATGGCATATATATAGTGTATGCCAGATTTAGTAAAAGAAAATGGGCAAAAATTCACTTGTACAAAAAGTTTATTGGTGAAGAAATTAGTCTTATTGCATTAAATTATTGAAACAAGAAGACTTGTGACCAATAAAAAAGACATTTTGATTATATTTATTTTAAATACTCCGAATATTGTTTTCTCTTGGTAAAAGATTAAGATATGTATCTCTTATATTGTCTTAGAACTTCATAGAAAGTAGTTTTGTTTGTGTTGATTGTTGTTCTAAATTACAGTGATAACCTATTGGTACAGTTAACATTTCAGATACTGGTATAAATTGGTTATAATATGTCAGGCTCAGTACATGACCATATTCCAAAGGAAAAAAAAATTTATTTTAATTAAAGTTTTGACCTTATGTATTGGTTAGACAAATGTGAAAGGAATCAATGACAACTTTACTGATCTTTAAATGTTTTTATTGACAAAAAATGTGCATTTTGTGAAATCTTATCCTTAAAACTTTCATCTACTGGTAAGTTACCTTATCATGTAATAGTTATAAGGACTTGAAATTATAAATGTAATAATTAACGATAAAAATATAGATGTAGATTATTTTAACTTACCTTTCTATTAAATCGGCTTTTCTACCAGCTAACTTGGCATTGTACTTTTTTAATTCTTCCTTTAATTGTACCGTTGTTAACCTTCCTAAAAAATATTTTCGTTCTTCCATTATTATAAAGTAAGCTATCCTTCGAACGGAACAGCTTGTTTACAACCGTATCGATATGTGCGACACCTATGTCACGTGATCACTTTTTTCCCCTATTCTGTAAACCATTTTTAAAATGCATCATTTTTTTTATTTAAATTATATAAAACACTCATTTTAATGATCTGTATTGAATGGAAAATAAAAATTAAATTATTGAAACTTTTAAAAATATATTGCAAATTCGATTTTCGTTAATTCCAGTGTACAGTACATTGTCTGATTAAGCGGCTTTAATACATCTGTATAAGCCAGCCAATTATATAGCCTGTTTTATTTGAAACGGATTACGTCATTGGTTGTTTTTTTAGACCGGTGTATTTAAGCCGTTTTACTATTTAATTTAAATTTTTTCAAAACTAATTTAAAGTTTTTGAAATTATATTATAATAATGAATTTTTAAGTTTATGTATGTAAATAAGAAAATAAAATTAAAAAGTTGAAAAATAAATTTTATTAGATAAAAATTATTTTCAATTTTAAAATAAAAAATAATATAATATTATATTATAATTATTATTACGTGTTTAAAATTATATCAATATATAAAAATATTTTAAAATTTGCAATTAAAAAATATATATATTAATTTACATATTTTAGTAAAGAAAGGGAAAAAATTATAATTTTATTAACCTCGAAACGGACGAGAGTACGCCCTTCATTTCTCCTTCCTTGTGTTCAGTGGTGAGACCCCGCTTCCATCTCAGACGCTAAAGCGTTACCTTGACAACGGTGATCGTCAAAGGAAAGCTTGTAGAGTAAGTATCCAATTTTTTCGTCATAAATGCAAACGTAAATCTAACAATTCCGTCGAAATTACGCAAATAAATCCATTAAGGACTTAAGTAAATGTATATTTAACAAAATAAAAACAGAAAATATATAAAAGAACATGGAAGGAAAGAATATTTTTAAATGGCGACCGAACGATTGATGTAACTTTTAGGCCTATCGAAAATGAATTGCATCATCATCATAGGAATCCTTTTCGAAAAATTCTGAATAAATTCTAAATTAAAGCTACAAAACAATATTCAGAGTGTATACATTTGTACTTTATTAGCATTAAACGTTAATCTTCACCATTTTTTAATACGATTAAATGCAGTAATGGAGTGTTTAATAGGCCTACTTTCGGTTCTGTTTTAAACCGTCGAAATATTCAATCAATTGGTCTTTTTATATTCTCTATATCGTTCTTGTGGAACTTAAGTACTATATTTAGATTCCAATTTCCTTCCGGTTTACTTCAGTTCATATTCACAATGCAGAGTATTTTAGATATTTAAATGCCTTTAAAAAAGGTATTTTAATTAATTTATTTAACCTTAATAAACATCAACATATTCTTTATTTACAAATTTCTTATTTACTTTTAATGGTTACAAATAAAAACATACTTTTTTTAAATAATTGGAAAATAAGATAAATACAGAAATTGAGAGCATATTTGATATAAAATATACTGAAAGAAGGAATTTTTATTCAAATTCTAATACTTCATACTTCATTGCTTGTTCTTTTGGTGAAATTAGGTTATTTGGTGAAGTGACTTTCTGAACGTTGTTAATGCTAAAAATATTGGGTCGTGTTAAAATTGCAGATTAAGTTCCTGTTTTGTTTTAGATGGTGAATTGTGATTTTTTTTTTTTAATTTTATGAATTTTTGTTTAAATAATATACTTTTATGTAATTGTTCTTTTTTCCTCCCCAAACCAAAAATGCGAAATTTTTTTGTAGTTAAATAAAAATTAATGCACTATTTTTCTGACCATTTAGTGAAGTGTTTACTGTATATACTATAATAATTGAATGTTTTATTTGACTAGTATACTTATTCTTGTCTAGTTTCCCTTTATTTTGTAGTTTTTCTAATCTTTATTCCTAGAAAGATGATGACACTAGTAAAAATTTTTGAATAGACTATATTAGAAACATTTTTAATGAAATTTTGTTTAGCATTTCATTGTTAGGTAATTGGGTGTAATAAAATTTTAAGCAGGGTTGGCGGAAAGGGGGGGAACCCCCCCAAATTGTAGACCCCCCCTGTGCGATCAAATAATGTCTAATGAACCACACCCCTACGGGCGACCCTTCGCGAGATATAGCCCCCCCAAAATCGGGCCGCGCGCGATCGGCCGATCGGGTGGTGAGGGCTATACCTACGTCACTTCCGGTCACGTGACACCTACATATACCAAAAATTTGTTTGTTTCATCGCACAGGGGGTCTACAATTTGGGTCGGTTCTCGCCCTCTCCTTACCAATTAATCATCGAAACGAAATCAATATAAACGAGCGAGAGTAACCTCGTTGCCACCTTTAATACCACTTAGGCGACCGATGTGAGTAAAGTAAGCGATCGGAACGACTTAAACTAAACATCTAAAGTAACTAAACTAAACTAAACAAAACATTCCGTAAAGTCCTATATTTCGATCATTAATATTAATTATAGTATATA